>NC_056602.1:30063947-30076447 GCF_018340385.1 Cyprinus carpio | reverse complement strand
ACTCAAAAACATTAAACATAAAATACGTCTTTCTATCGTGTTTCCTCCCCCTAATGAATAATACCGTCATACGCAATTCATAAATGCACACAGGCGCGAGTGAATCAGGCTGATTCACTAATGAATCATTCTGAATCAGCTCAGTGAATCATTCAGAGTGATTCGTCACTCACACACACAAACAAAATAAAGGATATAATTAATAAATAGAAATAATACTCAATACATAATTATTTTATGTAAAAAAAAAAAAAAACAAAATTAAAAAAAACAAATAAAAAAAAAGTTTTAACTGAAATAAAAATGTAAATATAAAAACTTTCATTTTCACTTGTTGCCAATGAATTTTTATTGATGTTTTTATTGATGCATCTAACTTGGTGTACTAAAATAACAACAACAACAACAATAATAACAATAAACAATATTATTACGACTACCAAAAGTAAAAGTATTAAAAAAAAAATACAGAATATGTTTACTACATAAAAATCATTTAAAAAACAACAAAAAATACACCCCCCCCCAAAAAAAAAAACTACAAGTAAAACAAATAAAAACGAATTCAAACAACTGATACTAAAATAAGCGTCACAGTCACAGCAGTACATCTAGCAATAAATAAAAAAAAACTAACAACTGGCAGATACTTTATAACAATAAAAAAACATGTGTCTAAAAAAAAAACCTCCTTAACGTTTTAAAAACACAAAAACAATAACAACAAAAACCCACACAAAAAGCACAAAATAATAAGCAGAATTAGAAAAAACAATGATTAAAAAAAACAATGGCAGATATTTAGGCCAATGTGGGCGAAGATAAAAATCTGTCATTAATTTATCATTGTTATTGAAAAGTAAGAGCAAAAGATACAAATTACAAATACACATAACATACAAATAAAACAAACAGTGCTTTATTTTCTCCATATAGAGTGTATTTAGCAGTATTGAATCAAAAAATATAAAAATAAAACACTTGACTGCATAAATTATACATAGATTCTTATTAAAGCAACTGTACTAATGTTCTTCAGTCAAGAGCAGCGAGTGACTTTTCTTTTTGTGCTTTGTTGTTTTTATTACGATTGAGGTGGATAATTTCACAACAGTTTCAGACCAGCAGACACACACTGAACCAGTTCTGATGATGTGCATCACATAAACGTGCTTTAAAGCCTTCTGAAACCACTTATTTGGCTTTCTGTGATCTACTGAATTCTTCAGATTCAGATGAACCTGCAGGAATGAGGTTAATCATCGAGTGGCTGGCTACAGCTGCTTATGAAAGACGACTGATAAGATGACGTCAAACCCCAATAAATGAAAGTGTGACCCTTCATGAACCTGCGTCCAGTTTAAAAAACACCACTCTTTCTGTCCTGTTTGGCAGCAACAACAAAACAATGTTTAACATAAAGAGACGTCCAGTTTAAAAAACACCACTCTTTCTGTCCTGTTTGGCAGCAACAACAAAACAATGTTTAACATAAAGAGAAAGAAATGTACAAATGTGATTTTGTGTCCATAAAAAGCACATTAAATATAAGTAAAGAGTCTACTTTTAAGGTTTCAAATAAGTTTTTGGAGAATAAAATGTCAAAATTTGGTTGAAATAATGTTACATTGTCATTCAGTGTGACACAATATTTATGTAAAAATTTAAACAACAAGCTTATTCTGATATTTAAACATATAAAAGAATAAGAGATAAAATTAAACTTTATTTTAAATTAAAAACAAAAACTAACTCACAAATACAAAAAAGACTAGAAAAAATTTTAAAAATATAAAATTACAACTAATTAGTATTTAGGGTGAAAGTAATTAGACTTTAAATATGTCATAAATTGTAAATATTCCTGACGAGATTGTTACACTGAATGACATTTTAGTGCGTCTCTTCTGTAAATCCGGAAAAAATGTATGATATTTATTTTTTGCTCAGAAAAACGTAAACAAAATTGCAATTAAATTAAACATTTTTTTTTTTTTTTTGTGGGAAAAAACAATTTAAAGCAGTATTAAACTTAATGTTTATATGCTTAAACCCTTTTTCGTCTTTGACCAATATACTACACTTGTTTTTTAAATAGCTCCTGTTTTTAAACATTACAACAGTTTATATAATTATTTATAAGTTTATATGCTGTTAAAAGAAATATGAAATAATGTTAAAAAAAAGCAATACTATCAGATTCACAGCAGAGTTTTTTTGTAATAAATGATATTGTAAAAATAAATAAATAAAAATTAATTAATATATATATTTTTCTTTACCCAAAGCAAACTTGCGCTACATTAAATATTTTTATTTTTATTGGTTCATGCATTTCTTAGGAACATGCCAGTGCCAACAAAAAAGGTTTAAACATCCTTAAAATTATTTATCCTTAAGAAGAGAATACTATAAACCATTTATTCTCATTCTCTTTTTTTTCAAACTCAGGTTTAAAAATTGTTTTAAAATGACTTTTTTTTTTTTTTTCAAAAAATATTTTGCAGAAGCATTTTGTTAATGTTAAGCTTAAAGCAAATTTATTTATTATTATTTATTTTATTTTTTTTACTGGAAAACAAGACAAAAGAGCGATAAAGAACCTGATTCTTTAGTGCAACAGCACTTGAAGAATCAATATCAAACACTTCAGATTCGATTGTAGAAATACAAACATTGTGATTTTCTGCTCAGAAAACCGTTTCTACAGAACGGAAGCAGCTACTAACTAATGCCCTTCACTAAATCATGTTAATTCAGTCACAGACAAACACAAAAGATGCATTTGTTTGATATTCAGAAGCACGTTTAACTCATTCCCACAACAGCGAAAGCATGAAAGCACGTGAAACACAGACCCAAATAAATACCTGTATAGAAATATATTGTGCTGCACTTAACTTACAAACTCAGCAGAAAAGATAAAACACCTTGAGATGCAAAAGACTTACAAACTCAGCAGAAAAGATAAAACACCTTGAGATGCAAAAGACTGTTTATCTCACAACACAGACTCCTTTCTTGAAATTCTGAAAACTTTCTCAGAAATGCACAATATATAAACTTCTTTCTTGCAATTCTTACTCTTTTCCTCAACATTAAGAGTTTTCATCTTGCAATTCTGTTTTTTCCCCATTTTTATTTCCACCTCATAATCAAACATAAAGAGTTAACAGCGACGTTTTATCACACAAAACTGAAAAAGGAGATTATTTCAGACACAGTTATTTCTTTTTCTTTTGTTTTTTTAATGCAAAGGTAGAAACAGGCTTCCGTAGATATCAGATTCAAAAACACAGGTTAAAGCAATACATTTAGTAAATAAAGCATTGCATGTTTATGTGTTGAGATGCATGTGCGTAGTTGCATCACCTAACCAGTATAACCAGACTAGTTAACACAGATCTGCTGGTTACATCCCTTAGTTAGTGTAAATGTATGCAACTTTGAGCTTGAGATAGTGACAGCTCACAAATCCACAATAAATTCAGAACTGTCAAAGACTGTCATGCAACTGAAAAGTCGTAGTTTGTTAAACTTCTGCTGGACTACAAAACTACAAACTCAAATCACGCTTTTAAACAGCAGCCCTTTAAAAAACCGAGTGCCACGTCAATCCGAGCCTCCAGCGACTCAGTAACACTCTCATGCACGGGTCTGCATGTGACATCTGCATCGACACAAAACGCTTCTGATGCATATTCTATCATGCATGCACAAACAATGTGATCAATATCATCCCCGTTCTGATTTTATAAACAAAATCCACAAACTGTGCGTCATGCGTGTATAAACTCACCCTGATTAGTTGTCTCAGTGTCAGAGTTAACATGGTAAAGCGACCCAACTTCTCCTGGTTACAGCAGGTTTTGCGTTCGCACGGTTTTCGTCTGTTGCCAAAAGACAGCGGATTGAGAACCGCGAGTGCTCATGGGAAATGTAGTCCTGTCATAGAAGCGGCAGCTGCGCAGTCGGGGTTCAAGACGCTGGACTACAAACTGACGTCAGGACTTACTTATAAATATATAAATATTTTAAATTAGTTTCCCAATTTATCTGTAATTTTATGCTTTTTTATTTATTTAATTGCATTAGATATTATTATTCATATCCTTTTTTTCTGGTGTTTCATACAATTTAGTTTTTTTTATATAAATATTTTAAATTAGTTTATATTTTTAAATTTTAGTTGGTTTTAGTAATGTTGCGTTTTTGTCCAATTTATGTGCCTTGTATTTTTTTAGGCTAACTATTATGTGCCTTGTATTTTTTTAGGCTAACTATTTTTATATTTCATCAAAACAAAAAAAAAAATTAAAAAAAATTTAGAAATTTTATCATGCCAGCATCAATAAGTTAAACATTTTAAATATATTAATACATTTCAGTTTAGTTTAATAATTTTATTTATTTTATATTTTATTTTATAATATTTTAATTTGAGTTTCCTGTAAATTTCAATTTAATCTATCAATCAATGTAATCTCACAAATTAATGCATGCATCACAAAAATAACAATCATTGACCAATAATTATTTGCTGATTACATGGATTGAAATATCACCTCAATAACTCTCAGACAAAAATGTACAGTAAATTGCAGAAATGAATGCTTGCAATTGCAGTAATTCATTTCAAAACCCTAAAAAAAAACAAATTATAGGAATTTATCACAAACACACACACACACACACAAACACATTTATTTCCATGCATTCATGGTAATATCATTCTTATATAATCAAATATTATTCTGAATCATGGTAATATCATTCTGATATAAGCCAACATTAATGAGAAGGGGAGAGATCGTAATGATGAACTATCATATATATAAATATATTGTCACTTTTGTTTTTATCTTTAGTTTTTCTACTGGATTTTTTTTTTATATCAAAATAATTTAACAAGAAAAATACCCCACTCTATGAACACAAACACATACTTAATAGTAAATGAGGCATGTTTTCTCTTTCAGCTTCTGCGATGTGATCAGACCCTAAAAAACAAACAGACTGTGTGGAGAAAATGCACTTTTTACACTATATGCACAATAATTTACCATAGTAAAATAATCATACTTACAGAAGAAGTGTCAGCACGTGTGAAATAAATACAGCCTTGAGACTTTCTTAAAGCAGCATCATCATCAATAGTTTGATAATAACAGCAGGTCAGGAAGGTTAGATTTAATCATTTATTTGTGATACATTATTTACACACAATTTTCCCCATGTATACTATACACATCATCAAGCAATAACTTCTGCATTCCTCTCATATCTCTGATTCACAGACTGATCGGTGTCCGAAAATAAAGAAAGTCGCTTCCGTTTGATGCTTGACTTTAAAAACAAGAGAATGAACCGGGAATCATTCCATCTGTGTCTCTTCCAGCTTTATTCAGAGCTAGTAAATAGATAAGCTATGTCTTTAATTTCATAATATATAAAGGTGATTCATACGGGGGTGGATAACATTCTGTTAAATACATTCCTTTGGATCTGTTCATTATTCCACCAATAACGACTCAGATAGTCTGCTTATCCTGGAAGCTTTGGAGCTGATGAATCTGCACTCTTCAAAATAAAAGCCCTATATAAAAAAAAAATTCCAACAAGAAGAAGATTCTAAAATCAACCAAAAAAACATACAGCACTTCATAGATAGAAAAAAAAGTCTTAAGATAACTTTAGATCATAAAAAAATCTTCAAAAAGTAAAAAAAAAAAAAAAAGTGTTTATTTTAATAAATGCTCACTGAAATATTCTTTGAGGAAACAAAAATGATTTTCTAAGAAACTTTATTTTTACGAGTTT
Source organism: Cyprinus carpio (assembly GCF_018340385.1). Taxonomy (NCBI): domain Eukaryota; kingdom Metazoa; phylum Chordata; class Actinopteri; order Cypriniformes; family Cyprinidae; genus Cyprinus; species Cyprinus carpio. The sequence continues at coordinate 30,070,627 of NC_056602.1, read as the reverse complement.
AAGGGAAAAATCTGGTGCTGTCAAACAATTAATCATGATTAATCCAAAATAAAAGTTTTTGTTTATATATGTACGTGTACTGTGTATATCTATTATGTATAAATAAATAAACACACATACAGTATATATTTAGAAACCTATTTACAAATTTAATATATTACAGTCTATTATTCTATGTTATATATAAACCTATAAATATATTTACTAATATATAAACAAAATATTTCTCTTAAAATATTTACATGAATGGTGTTTGTATTTATCTATCTATATATATAATCAAAATATACACAGTATGCACACATATATTATGTAAACAAAAACTTTATTTGGGATGCAATTAATCGTGATTAATCGTTTGACAGTGCTAGGAAAATCTTAAAGGTTTTGCTTCATTTCTCAAATTTACCCAGGTTTTCTTAATCATAATCATATTTTGTGTACATCTTGAAGTCAAAACTAATTCATGCTCCTGAACGATTCATCGTTGCACGTCATTCTAATGAAAATAAGTGTGTGTCTTCATCACCTTCCTTCATGACTGACATCAAAAATCCATATTTTTTTCATCCAACTGTTATAGAGACTATATTTCCATCATCATCCAAGCTAGTGAAGTCTGATGTGAAACCCTGATCAGACCATTAGAGACCAGATCTCAGCTGGTTTTCGTCTCCATTCTGAAAGACATAAGCAGGATCAGTAGAAAAACGACGCGTTCCCTGTTGGTCTTACAGTCGACGGACGAAAACAGACGAAAGCATAAAGAAACCAATATTAAGAGCTGAAGGGATTCGGGCGATTCTTTCTAAATGTGACCCTTGAACACAAAACCAGTCATAAGGATCAATTTTTTTGAAATTGAGATTTATGCATCATCTGAAAGCTGAATAAATAATCTCTCCATTGATGTGTGGTTTGTTAGGAGACACATATGATTTGTCTGAGATACAACTATTTGAAAATCTGGAATCTGATGGCAGGGAGCAAAAAAATCTAAATATTGAGAAAGGAAAATCATCTTTAAAGTTGTTCAAATGAAGTTTTTAGCAATGCATATTACTAATCAAAAATTAAGTTTTGATATATTTACGGTAGGAGATTTACACAATATCTTTCATGGAACATGATCTTTACTTAATATCCTAATGATTTTTGGCATAAAAGAAAAATTTATAATTTTGACCCATACAATGTATTGTTGGCTATTGCTACAAATATACCTGTGCTACTGATGACTGCTTTTGTGTTCACAGCGATGCCATAGAAGAACCATTTTTGGTTCCACAAAAGTGAAAGTGAAAGTGACGTGACATTCAGCCAACACACACTTCAGATGTTAAAGGTTCTTCTATGGCATTGTGAAGCACCTTTATATTTAAGAGTGAGGGTCACATATACAAATAAAACGCAGATGGAAAATGCCTGGTGAAGCCGCCTCATCCCAAATACGGATGCTCGCTCTGAAAGTTGTAGTCCGGACAGACCTTCTGCACCAGCTTGTAGTCGATGCTGAAGAAGGAGATGAAGATGCAGATGACTTTGAAGGGTTTGGCGCAGAGCCAGGACGAGTGCGACTGGGTGTTTTCGGTGAAGCAGGTCTGCGATGGATCGTAAAGGCAGGGTTTGGGCTTCTTGGAGCGGTCCGTCTTCTCGTACTCGACGCGACAGTTGAAGGTTTTGACGTCTTTGGGGTCGACGGTGGACTGGTGCTGTTGGTGGAACTGGATCTCCGGGTGAAGAGGGTTCTGGAGGACCTCGAACTCAACGATTTTGGACGGAGGAACGATGCTCACCGACACGTTCCCGAGACTGGAGGAGTTGTGGCGGAAGTAGACTGTAAACGTGCCGTTGACGTGGTCCACGATCTTCCCCGTCACCAGCAGGCTGAACTTGAGCGTCTTGGTGAAGTAGAAGTCGCCCCAGCCGAAGATCTTTTTTAGTCCATGGAGGTTTGAGGGAGGGCTTGCGTTTGGGACGGTAGCCCGTGTGATCCAGGAGCTGCGACTGGTTTCGCATCCATTCGTAGGGGTTCTGGAAGCTGAAGGTGGGCGGTTTGGGCTTCGTGGGCGTGTGGTCCAGCGTGGAGAATATCCTGGAGGTCTGGTGTGGAGGTTTGACGCCTCCTGACGGAGCGGGAACAGAGTACGGGAGGCTCTTGAAGACTGTGCCGGATGGTCCTTGCTCCATATAATCCAGAGATTTGCCCACCTGTTTCTCCAAGCCATGCACCTTTAAAAATAACAAACACAAATATTTGACTTTAGTCGGATAAACAGACATTTAAATATATAAATATAATACTTTAAAATGAAACAATAGTTATAAATATATTTAATTATATTTAAACTTTATAACAATATTTTATTATATTTAAACATTTAAATATAATTAAATATTTGACATTTTTAATGTCTTTAAAAATGAAAAACAAACATACAGTATGACTAAGAAATTTGATAAAGATGACTGTAATTAATACCAATTCAGATTTATTATTATTATTTTTTTTAATGGAATCATTTCATGTTTACATCTTAGTATGTACAGATATTGTGTACACAATCAAACACATCCACATGAATCAATAATAAATCAGCAGTGCATTGATTCTGTGATGTGTTTAGTCCTGATGGATTCAGTATTAATTGCTGAAGACAGAAACACAGAATAATTAAACGCCCAAAACACGATTGGATTTTGCACTTGTACTATTAGAGTGAAGAAATGATTATCAATGACTCAAGAAAAGCACATTTACTGTAATCAGCGTGAACACAGGATCAATAACACGCATCATTCTAGAGCGATGTTCATAATTCATACGCTGTCTCTCGACCATCTCTCTGGGACATTTCTATTTTTACATGTTGTTGTCGCTGCTCTATTTACACAGATCTGTCCTCGTGTCACTTCTGCTCTGTTTGCTTCTTGTCTTTAGTCCGGAGAGTGTGTGAATATTAATAAAGACTGATTGACTGGAAACAGAGACGCTTTTGGTGCTTACAGTATCTGACGTTATTCTGTTCTCATCATCTGACACACACCGGCACATACTGGAAAACAATAGAGAACAGGGCAAGAAAACCTTCATGCGCACTCACACACACACCCACATACACACACACACACACACACACACCCACATACACACACAATAACAAAAAGCCATGGAATAAAAATATGGTATGACTTTTTATCTTGCATTTTTATTTTTTATTTTTCTTGTGATTCTTATATCTCGAAATTCTTACTTTTTCCTTGCTATTTTGACCTTTTAACTCGCAATTCTTAGTTATCTTGCAATTTTTTCTTGCAATTCTGACTTTTCTCACAATTTTGAATTTCCTTGTGATCGTGAATTTATATCACGTAATTCTGAATTTTTTCTCACAATTCTGACTTTTCTCGCAATTCTTTTTCTCACAATTCTTATTTCTTGCAATTTCGACTTTTCTTGCAATTCTGACTTTTCTTGCAATTCTTTTTTCTTGCAATTCTGACTTTTTTCACAATTCTGACTTTTCTCGCAATTCTTTTTTCTTGCAATTCTGACTTTTTTCACAATTCTGACTTTTCTTGCAATTCTTTTTTCTTGCAATTCTGACTTTTCTCGCAATTCTTTTTTCTTGCAATTCTGACTTAACAGCAATTCTTTTTCTTGCAATTCTGACTTTTCTCGCAATTTAGACTTTTCTTACAATTCTTTTTTCTCACAATTCTTTTTTCTTGCAAATTCTGACTTTTCTCGCAATTCTTTTTTTCTTGCAATTCTGACTTTTCTCGAAATTCGTTTTTCTTGCAATTCTGAATTTTCTCGAAATTCGTTTTTCTTGCAATTCTGACTTTTCTCGCAATTCTTTTTTCTTGCAATGCTGACTTTTCTCGTAATTCTTTTTTCATGCAATTCTGACTTTTCTCGCAATTCGTTCTTCTTGCAATTCTGAATTTTCTCGCAATTCTTTTTTCTCGCAATTCTGACTTTTCTCGCAATTCGTTTTTCTTGCAATTCTGAATTTTCTCGCAATTCTTTTCTCTCAAAACTCAAAATTCTCTCAAAAAAATTTTCTCCCAACAATTACCACCCTCCCAGCATTATAGACTTTTCTTGCAATTCTTTTTCTTGCAATTTTGACTTTTCTCGCAATTCTGACATTTCTTTCAATTCTTTTTTCTTGCAATTCTGAATTTTCTCGAAATTCTTTTTTCTTGCAATTCTGAATTTTCTCGCAATTCTTTTTTCTCGCAATTCTGAATTTTCTTGCAATAATTTTTTCTCGCAATTCTGACCTTTCTCGCAGTTTAGACTTTTCTTGCAATTCTTTTTCTTGCAATTTTGACTTTTCTCGCAATTCTGACATTTCTTTCAATTCTTTTTTCTTGCAATTCATTTTCCACGCCATTTCTTGTGATTTTGACTTTTTTCTTGCCATTACGAGTTTATATCTTGCAATTCTGACTTTTTTCTTGCAACTGCAAAATTTTATCTCACACAACAGACTTTTCTTCTCAGAACTGTGTTTATATCATGCAATTCTGAGTTTGCATCTTGCATAATTGCAAAAAACATTTTATATCTACCTTTTATATATACAGATTTTTTTATTCTGTGGCAGAAACAGGCGTCCGTACTCCTCACTGAAAGGATCAAGCAGCACATTTTCAAACTTGTCATTGACATTATCATGATATGGTGAGTTTGAATATGTGCACTGACTGTCAGAGCTTAACAGATCTTAAATGAAGACTTCAATGAACAGCTTCAGTGATTGGGTCAAAAGAGCAGCAGAGAATAAACATCACATCACACATGAGCTGCTCTCGTCTTCATTACAGCTTCATCTGATTCCCATCCGCAAACATCCAAACACACGCTCATCAGTCTGCAGCAGCTGAACACAAGCATGTCGCCGTTTGTTACAACATTCATCAGTGCGGCTGCTAATGTATTCAATCAGTAAATTAATTTAGCTGCATGTGTCTTTGGAATCGAACCGATCATAGCGATTGATTAAAGAGGTATAAGTGAGGGAATATTGATCACTGACAGAACAGATTAAAAAAGAGCTGATGACGGATGCGTATTGAGCGGAGGATGACTGGAAGTACGTTTGAACACTCGTTTCTCACTTCAGTGCAGGAACTGCATCGTTCACCGCAGCTGTAACGCAGATTATTATTGAGCGCTGATCTCAGAAATAAAACACGACCAATGAACAATCATGGTTACATACGGGAATAACCGCGGTAAATAAACAAGAAGCCTTCAACTAACAAGAAAAAATTGAATTTTATTGTAAAAACTCAGTGGTGGCTGCTATAGTTAATTAAAATTAAATCAACTTAAAAAAATAAAAATTATAAAAATTATTAAACTTAATTTTTTAGCTACAAACACAAACATTTCTCTAGCATTTCTATAAAACAAAAACTGAAATAAAAATGTATACAAATTATATAGACATATTCAAAAAAATTACAAAAACTAATAAAAATGACAAAAGTACTACAACTTTAACTAAAATTAACATGAAACCAGAATATATAAAAATGCATTCTTTAAAATAACAAAAACTATAATAGTATCTGAGTTATACAATATTTGAATTTTATCTATCCATATTTTTATTGAAAATAGAAATTAACACTTTTATTCATTAAGGATGCATTCATTTGATCAAAAGTGACAGTAAATAAAAATATAACAAAACAAAACAATTCCAAATAAAATAAATTCTTTTCAACTTACTTTCCATCCATCAATCCTGAAAAATAAAATGTATCACAGCAGTTTCCACAAAAATATTCAAACATATACAACAATCATAAAAATCACAAAAGCAGCAAATCAGCATATTAGAATGATTTCTGAAGACCAAATAACACTTAACACTGAATAGTAATGATGCTGAAAATACAGCTGCGCATCACAGAAATAAATTACAGTTTAACAGAGATTCACATAGAAAACCAGAGAATTTAGATTGTAATAATATTTCACAATTTTACTGTATCTTTGATCAAATAAATCCCAGCCTTGAGCCCTCTTTCAGAAACATTTAAAAATCTTACCGACCCCAAACTTTGGTCAGCATATACCTCAGCATCTGCACGTCTCGCTGCATCAGCACCATCTGCTCTGCTGACCTCTGACCTCTATGACAGACGCCCTCGGGTCACCCTCACACTCACGTATCGGAACAAGCCCAGTGCCGATCAATGATGATTTCACATCATCACAGATCATTGATTTCACTGCTGTCACATATAAAATAATGGTTTCTATTTTAATATCCTTTCAAATATAATTTATTTCCGTGATCAAAGCTGAATTTCCATCATCATTACTCCAGTCTTCAGTGTCACATGATCTTCAGAAATCATTATAATATGATGATTTATTATTAGAATTATCAATGTTGGAAACAGTTATAATTTTTTTGGAAGCTGATACTTTTTTCAGGATTCTTTGATGAATAAAAAGTTAAAAAGAACAGCGTTTATTCAAAATATAAATCTTTTCTAACAATATAAATCTTTGCTATCGCTTCTTAACAATTTAACACATCCTTGCCGAATAAAAGTTTTAATATCTTTAAAAAAAAAAAAAAAAAAATTACTGACCCTAAAACTTTTGAACTGTAGTGTATATTGCCAGAAAAAAATTATATTTTAAATAA
>NC_056602.1:30013947-30053947 GCF_018340385.1 Cyprinus carpio | reverse complement strand
AGGTGGGAAATAAGTAATTCAAATTTTAGGAAGTCCAATTAAAAAACAAAAGGTTTGGGTTTTAGACCAGTATTGTTTACTTTTATGAAAAAGACATCTGAATCAGATTCCGAAAATTAAGCACCTTGTAATAAGATTATATTACATTCTAAAATGTTTTAAGTTTTTAAAATTGTAAGTTTTATTTACATGTAATGCAGGAATTCCCCAACCGTTTTTTTTTTTTTTTTGTTTGTCAGCAGAAACCTTTCACCTAAAATATTTTAAATTATTTTTTTAATTCCTTTTAATTCCTTGTTTTATTGTTGTGATTATTTTTATGATTATTTTTCTTCCTTTTATGCAAAGCACTTTGAATTACCATCGTGTATGAAATGTGCTATATAAATAAACTTGCCTTGCCTTGCCTTAATTTTACATTTTTATTATTTTAAAAATTATTATTAGCTTTTCATTAAACTCGCTTAAACCTTGACGTAATGTTAACTGTTTCATGCAATTCATGTTGTTAATAACAACCAAATTGAATATATTTCCTCTTCTCGTGTACTTTTTAATTAATTTCTATTTTTATTATATAAGTGATCAATTAATAAAATTAATAATAAATCAATATTTATTTTAATATTAAAAATAATCAATTATAAGATTAACCTATTGAAACCAATGTGGACCACTAAGCAAACTTGTCAACAAGTAATCAAAGAAGTAATCTGATATATTTGACCTAAAATGAGTCATGAACTGAATTTCCTTACTTACTACATTTGTTGTCAAGTAATTGTAATCAGTAACGTAATATACAAGCACTGGTGTTTGGACTGCATCTGTTAAAAGACATCTATATCTAATTAATTTCTACTCTAAAAGACACAATCATTGACTTATTATTCTCTCTGCGGACTATTAGATTCATGTCCTGGAGACAACAATCAAAAGCTGAAGTTCAGAGCAAGAGGAAAGTGAATGGAAAAGTCTGATCTCTCTGCAACCCTTTCCTGCACACGCGATTGATTTCCTAAATGGCAAAGTTCCATTAGAAATGTTTACGTGGTTTCAGTTCGTATACAGCAGATCTTAATTAGAGCAACCGTTTGAGAGACAAGAGATATATGTATTGACACCGATAGGTAGGAACACGAATAACAGCGATGGAAACCACAAGAGACGACACAATTACACACTCGTAATCTTGTTTCTGTTTTGACCTCAGTTCAGTTCACTAAACAAGGACGTTCATAGGGAGGAACTTATATTTTAGCACACAATATTCCAACGTCTGATACCGTACAATAGATAATACAGCAGTTCCAACGACAAATCCGAAGCTGCGAGTGCTGAGAAACACCACAGTTAAGCCACGTTTACTTCTGAAATGAATAAATCATTATTGTGAATGAATCATTCAATGACGTTGTCATCATAAACACTTCTGAATGATTCAGTGTGTTTGAACAACATGATTCACCTTACTTATCTCTTGCTTTGTTCGTGAATAACTCAAAGTGTTTCTGAACGAATTGGTGTTGAGTGAATAATTACAAATGACTCAAGTTATAGAGACTTGGTATAAACACTTTATTAATAAGTGCTTGTTACACAATACTTGTACTTACTCTATAATTCGTAAAGTAAACCGTAACCATATAGTACAGTACATGCAATTAACGTAATATACTTAGTACTAAAGTATAATACACTGAACACGGGCACCTTACAATCAAACGTAACCGAGAATTCTGAAGACTCAGTGTTTTGGAACATTGATTGAACTCTTGCTGGAAATGATCAAGGGTTGTTTCTGAAACGACATTGTTGAGTTGATAATAAGATGTTCATAAGAGACTTGGGACACTTTGTTTAATGTGTGCTTGTTACACAATACGTGTACTTACTATTAGAAATAGTAAACCTAACCATTAAGTAACCAAGAGCAGTTTAAGAATGACTTTATTACTATAAATGGATAATTACACTGTAACAAGGACACAAAAAGAAAAGTGTAACCGATACTTCTGAACATCAGAACAAATCGTATTCAAATAACGATGACAGTTTTTCTTTGTTTTGTTCCTGAATAAATCCATGTTTGAACAAATTAGTTAAATGAATGATTAAATGACTCACTCATAAAGGATTTGTAGAATGAATTGGTATTTGATTCGAATGACAACGGCGGTCATCATGAGGGGCTTTGTTTTAAAAATTGCTAAATATCAACATATCTATGTGGATTGCGTTTATTTATTGTAAATACAGATGCACAAAATCTCAAAAAACATTTATCACAATTTTTTTTGTGAGTGTTTAAAATTCTTAAACAACAACGATTGTAGCATTTAAGGAGATTCAGAATTACCCTTCACACACGTGGGTATATGACTGACTAATTGTCTAAGATTTGAAAACCGGAGCAATCGTTTAAATAATAATTTCCCTTCATAATTGTAGCACTATTCGCAATGAAGCCCAGTCCTTTCTTCTGGAAACAGAACAAGCCTGAAATCTTGAAGACTGCGAGATCTTGAGTGATCTTAGAATAGCTTCAAGCCGGACCAAATTTCATTCTTAGCATGAAGCTGGTTTTAAACCTCAGAATTAGATTTAGGTGCTAATAAAGACAGGTAGCACATATCGACAGACTGAAGTGACGATAATATGATCTGCGTCTGATTTCCTGTATACCGCGCATAGAGCGAGACAATAAAGACTCTGCTGAAATATGATCAAGACGACAGAAGAGCTTACCTTTAAGCTATTTAATGCCAAAGGCATCGCTAAAGATGCATTAGATCTGAGATCAGCTCTTACACCTTCTCACATCATACATGGACACGGTCTAGAGAACCGGATATCCAGGCCTCAGCTATTGTATCAGTCACATGTTGATCTGTGGCTCCATGAAGGGATGGATTAAACATCAGATCACTAAAACAACCAATCAGTTAGTACTGTATACATATAAAAAAAAAAACCTTTATTTCTTCCAAATTAAGGTTTGTGACATAGAAGAACCAATTTTTGTTTCCTCAAAAAAACCTTTTCAGTGATCATCATTTTCTTACAGAACCATTTTTTTCTTAGTTTAGAAGGAACATTTTAAAAATCCCAGAACTGGGTGCGAACTGGCAAAAACACCTTTTGGAGAGCCTATTTTAAAGAAAAGCAAGCAGAAGAGAGATTCAAGTGGCAAAACAATATGGACAGAGAACCTTGCTGTGCTTTCAGCTTTCTTATGATTATAGTGGTTAACAGTACAGAGCTTTGCTGTTTTCAAAGGGCGTTGTTCCAAGGCAAAGGTCTATGTTTGTCTGTTTCAATATCTATGAGGTGTTGCTTCCTCATGAAGCTACAAAATGACTGGATTGCAAGCTCCAAAATGAATTTTTAATACAGGTGATCGTGAGGGCTGACACGTTTCGGGATGTTGCTTAATTATAGAACATTTTGGTGTTAAAACTCTGGCTAACTTAAGTGGCAATTCCTGTGCATGAGAATTGAAAAACTAACCCCCATCCTGGTTTGGAGTGTGACTGGAGGGGAAACACTACCTGAGTGAGTAAAGAAAGGAAAGAAGAAGAACTGGTGTGAATTGTTTATTGTCCATCGGCTTGGTGCTTAAGCTTTGGATTTCCAGCTTGTATTTTCGCCCTCTCGTGGCCCTGAGAAGGGACTCGGACATGATAATGCCCGATCGTGTACACTCACAAGATAACAAATGGAGCGCCCCGAGAGCATACTAGCCAAGCCTGGTTAATATACCATCAAGGACTGCGGAACTTACACGGGCAATAGCACTCACACCGCTACACCGTTTCCACATCCCCACAGCGGAGAGAGAGCGAACCAGTCACACCGGGGACCGAAAATAACCCACAGCCCTCCATCATTCAGAGAGAGTGAAGAAAAAGACAGAAAGAGAAGAGAAGAGAGCGCCAGGAGAAAATTCATAACAGATGCTAGAGCAGTAGGGGGGCGGGGAGAAGTCACAGACAGAACCGAGTGGATGCACACAACAACTAGAAACACACACAAAACTTCCAAAGATGTCTACCAACCAAGATGTTGTTCATACCTAGCTATGTACTAGATATATATATGTAAAAGCAATAAGGTAACGAGAGGCCTGTTTTTGTAACTGGGGATTACTATGGAAGCCCATATGTCCGCTCACGTAATAATTGTTGTTTAAAAATTCAAAATATTCATGGACATCCTTAAATGTCAGAAGTTACGAAGATAAAAATGTTGAAATTATGACTATACTAAATTAAATTATAAAAATTAAAAAAGTCGAAATTTACTTACTTAAAATATTGACTGTTACAAAGTATCCGAGGAACTAAATGGACTTAAAGGTCATAATTATTATGATAAAAAATTTGTACAATCTGGATAGAGACTTACTAAATTAACTGGTGATTGAGATAATAAGGGTCGAAATTATGACTAAATCGAAATCTGATCGAGATTATAGATATAAAAAAATGACGAACATTATGACTTAACTAAAATTGACAATTATGAAGATAAAAAGAAGGTTTAAATTATGACTTACTAAATCGAAATAGACAGATGAAAAAAGTTGAAATTGAATTAATGACTTACTTAACTAAACTTACGAAAACTAAATCGAATTAGAGAAGTGTTGAACATTATGGTTTACTAAGCTAAATCCGAAATTATGAAGATTAGAAGTTGAAATTTGGACTTAAATCAAAATTTAGGCAAATACAGAACAAGTTTGGGTAGAACATAATGGACTGCACACAATCATAATTAACGCAACGAAGACAAATCCAATTTGAATACTCTGAATCTTACTAAATTAAATTATGAGATAATAAGGGTCGAAGAGATTATGAGCACTTAAAGTCGAAAATTATGCGAATTAAAAAGTTGACAACTAGGACTTAAATCATTAATACGATATATTACATGTGAAATTATGACTACTAAATAAAATATAAAATGAAGATCAATTACTCACAGATATGACTTCTAAATTAGATTGTTTAAAAGGGTACGAAAAACTATGACTTGAAAATCAATGAGTTAACAGTCGACAACTATGACTTAGAGAATCATAATTATGAGACAAAAAATATTCTTGAAAATATGACTTTAGCGAAGACATAGAACTTATGAGATAAATAAGGTGTGTCCGAATATTATGACCTTAACATCACGCAAATTATGAGATAAACAAGAGAATGAAAATTATGACTTACTGAATCGCACATTTAGTCGGAGCTAAAAAATTGGACAATTAATGATCGTACTACGGGGGGAGGGGGGGGGATCGAAATTACTGAGATCAGAAGTTTAAACTTTAGGGCTTACTAAAACTCGGAAATTTTATGAGGTGATAGAAGTGTTAGAAGTATGATAGAAGACTCGCTTTAGATCCACAAGAATTTATGAGATAAAATAGTTTTTGAAATAAGTATGACCCTAAAATCATAATTACAAGAAAAAAAATATTGAAATTATGAGGCTTACTAAATTACTATTATGCGCTAATAATAAGGTTCGAAAATTAATGACTTAATCGGGGGGAATAATCGGAATTATGATTAAAAAAGTTGAAGCTATGACTTAAATCATATATTACAAGATAAGAAGTTGAAATTATGACAATCAACAATTATGAGATAAAACGGTTGAAACTATGGTGGACCGTTAGAATCATATATTACACAAGAAACAAATTTGAAATTATGGGACTTCTACTAAATATAAATTATGACGAATAATCAAAGGTCGAAATTATGCTTATTATGAATCAAATTATGAGATTAAGAAAGGTTGAAACCTATGACAGCAAATCAATAATTACAAGATAATGAAGTTGGAAATTAATGAGGCTTCACTTCAAAATTAATGAGATAACGGTGAGGAATAATCGAAATTATGGATAATCGAAAGTGACGACTTGTACAAAAGGTTGAAAATAAGTAGACAAACAGTCGAAAATTATGACTTTATAAATTACAGAGTACAAATTTTAGAGGGTGAGACTTGTCCTTTGGATTACTTTGTGGGAGGAAATGGCGTTGTTGGCCCTAAAATTGGCAAAGATATTGGGCACCAAAAATGCCTCTTGTATGAGTTTTTGTTTTCTATAGATATGAACATATCACGGGGACCGATGCTATGACAGATCCGCACCATCCAATCATGACAACTAAAAACACACGATCTTTTTCTAGCGGTTTTGCCTGCTCTGAAAGCGCAGTTGAACTTCCGTAGATAACGCTGTGGGTGCGGGTGGCGAGCATCAAAAAGATGACGAGCTCCCCCCATGTGAGTCCTTCTCTGAAATAAGGATCCGCCCTGGGCAGGAGAGGTCCAGGCACGGGCGCGTAACTTAACTCATTCATCTAAACCAAGAGCTCTTGCACTAGCACGAGTCCGCAAGGAATCAGGAGAGTGACGGCGCTACACGGGCGTCGCGCTCCTCATTTGTAAACGTGGTAAACATATATTTGATGATCAGATTTGTGCCGGCCGGGTTCACCCTCCGAGCCCTCTTCAGCATTTATGTATTGAGTGAAGTTTTTAAAATTCAGAACGGGTTGGCGGAGTGCTCGAGAGCGAGAAGTTGTCCTGTCTTTTAAGATGATGCGACACTCAAGTGACAGTGATTGTAGTTGCCCTCAGTCGCACTCCCCTGCGAGGACAAATCACACAGAAAAATATACGGACTAGTAAAAAAGAATATATAGCAAAGCGCAGTCAGCAGGTCGCGACGAGTAGCGCAGAGACGCATCTACATAGGATGAAAAGAGGAGGGAGGGAAAACACACACCCGAGGGACACAATCGAGTGAGGGCGGTGGAGCGGTGGAGGCTGGAGGAAGAGCAAAACCATGGACAGCGGTTACAGAGGAGACGTGTTGCGTTCATTATTGTGACGCGAAGGTCAACGTGATCCGCGCGATTCCAGGGTAGTAGTACTTTACGAAGATTGTATAGTCGCAGTGCATACTGGATAGATACACACGTCTACATACCGTAGGGACTGGATGTCTGAGTAACGAATATAATTGCTATGAATCGCATCCAGAATAAGTAGTCCCTGATTTTTTTATTAAATATGATAATCTTCTAACCATATTTAATCCAACGCCAAAACTTCACTGCCAACATATGGTGATTGAAGTCCGTTTGGCATGTCAACCAAGGTTGATAAGGACGATTTTACCTCCGTAAAAAATTAAATAGTCAATTTTTTTTTTTTGTTTTTTTCAGCCGCTAAAATGAATGCATTTGCCAGATAGTAGAAGAACACAGCAGAAAGGCACATTGGATGGCAAATAAAAAATGAGCAAATATGATCAAACCTAACAAACTATTAAAGTGGTGGCAAATATTTTTGCAATCGGGCAGTCAGTTCATTTTAGTGTGGGGTGTTTGATGTTTAAGTGTGGTTGTGGGTGTGTATGTTGTTGTGTTTTGATGGGTTGTGTGTGTTATTTGTGTGTGTGTTAGGTGTGGTGTGTGTATGCGTGGGTTTTTTTTTTGTGTGTGTGGTTGCATGTTAAATGGAGGGGTCTGTAAATGTTTGTGTTTGCATGTATGTATTGCATGATATGGTTTGTGGTTTGGTGTGTTGTGTTTGTGTTGTGTGGTTTTGTTGTGTTTTTCAGTGTAATGTTTGTGTGTTTGTGTAATGTGTGTTTTGGTGTGTGTGTTTTGTGTGTGTGGTGGTGTGGCCAATGTATGAAAATATGTGTTGTGTATATATTGTTTGTGTGTGTTGTGGTGTGTGTGTGTGTGTGTTGGTTTGTGTTTGGTGTGTGTGTGTGTGTTTTTTTTTTGTGTGTGTGTGTGTGTGGTTTGCATGTATGTTTGCAATTATGTTTTGTGTGTGTGTGTATGTGGGTTTTTGTGTTTGTGTGTGTTATGGTGTGTGTTTGTGTGTGTGTTGGTTGTGTGTGGTGTTGTGTGTGTGTTTGTGTGTGTGTGTGTGTGTTGGTTTGTGTGTTTGTGTGTGTGTTGGTGTATGGTGTTGTGTGTGTGTTTTGTTTGTGTGTGTTTGTGTGTGGTGGTGTGTGTGTGTGTTTGTGTGATGTTGTGTGTGGTGTGTATGCGTGTTGGTTTTTGTGTGTGTGTTTGCCTGTATGTCTGTGGTCTTTGTGTGTGGTTTTGCATGTATGTTTGCAATGTATGTTTGTTTTTGGGTGTGTATGATGGTGTGTGTTGGTTTTTGTGTGTGGTTTGCATTATGTTATTTGTGTGTTTGTATATATGTGTGTGTGAATGTTTGTTTTTTGTGTGTGGTGTGTGTTTTGCAAGTATTATGTGTGTATGTGTGTGGGTGTTTGCATGTATGTTTGCAATGTAGTTTGTTGTGTGTGTGTGTTGTAGTGTGTGATGTGTAGGTGTTGCGTACAAAATTGTGTTTGTGTATGAATGCATTATGTGTGGTGTGTGTGTGTTTTCTGTCTGTTTGCATGTATGTTTTGTTGCTGTGTGGGGGTATGTGTTTGGTGTGTGTGTTTGTGTGTGTCGTGTTTGTGTGGACTGTCTAACCAGCACTCGGGCTCCTTCCCCTTTCCCCAAGACGGGGGGGGGGGGGGTAACTCCAGCGATGGAAAAACAAAACAGGGAAACCCAATTCCCACTCCAGATGAAGAATCAATAGTCAATCTGAAAAGCATGAATATCAAAAAACGTCTCCCTCCATCGTGGATGAGCCCTTTCCAAGAATATTCAAGCTTTCATTACTACAAACTTCCCTGCTGGAGCTTCTGGCTCTGATTTGTGGATAGTGAACCTTCTTTCAAGGACGAAGCGTCCCAGACCCCTGACACGAGCAAAGCACACACACCATCTGCTATCAGCGGACAGTTCTGCTGATCACCAGCACACGGAGAGACGCTCCTCGCCTGCAGACACTCAGAGACGTTTCTTCAGAGCTGAAATGGAGATCGCTGATTGGTGTGGAAAATGTCGAGAATGAGATTTTAACTGGAGTCCATATACTGTATGTGTTATCAGTCTGAAACTGAAGCTGTGCTGAAACATATATAGCACGGATCTGTTCCACTTCCTAGAAGAGTTTATGCCAAAATGACTGTTTCCCTCCAGATGAACACAGCATTCTGGCATTATTATCTTCAAATCAAGATCACAACGCGTACCGCATAACAAAGGGTATCTCTAATGAACAAGTCTCTCTATCCTCCCAGATAACAAGACACAAAAACGACTGCAATACAGCTTTCGATAATACATTATATATATCTACTGTCTATGCATTTCTATAATATATTTATATATATTATATATACACACACACACCATAAAAAAAAAAGAAAAGTTAAAATAATAAATTAAAAATAAATAATAAAGTAACATAATAATTAAATGAAAAATATACTAATATATTTTTTTTTGTAATATCTTTATATAGTTTTTTATATTTTATATTCATACTTATTCCCAATTTTTATTTACTTACTTTTTCACCTATTACATATCTACATAACGTTACACAGCTTTGTCATTTTAGTATCAAGTGTATAACGAAGATACTAGTTTTTAGTAACTATATTTACTTAGTTTTTCTTTTTTGTATTTTAAATTTTTAATTGTAGTTAAATTTTTAGTTTTTTGTTCCATTTTAGTAATTTCTTTCTTTATTATATTATTTTCTCTCTTATCATGTCTTTTTTGTTTTTAGCAGTCATTTAAAAATAATACAGTTTTATTAATTTGCATCATTTTCAAGTTAAACGTAAATGAAAATGAACTACGCTGACTAAAATAAATTTAACGTTGTATATTTATATTTTTATTTATTAGATAATGTTTTTTTCTTATTAAAACTTAATTTAAAAATTGTTTCAGATTTAACTAATTAATAACCCAGGTATTTGGTGACCCAGGAGCACAAAACCATTCCACAAGGTAAAATTTTTTGAAATTGGATATATATCTACATCATCATCAGCTGAATACTAATCTCCTCCATTGCGTATGTTTGGTAGGAGGACAATATTTGCTCTGAGATACAACTATTTTGAAATCTGGAATCTGGAGGGAGCAAAAAAAATCTAAATATTGATAAAATCATTTTTAAAGTTGTTCAATATGAAGTTCTTAGCAAGCATATTACTAATCAGAATTAAGTTTTTGATATATTTACGGTAGGAATTTACTAAATATCTTCATGTAACCATGATCTTTATTTAATTCCTAATGATTTTTGTCATAAAGAGAAATGTATATTTGACCCATACAATGTATTGTTGTCTATTGCTACAAATATACCTGTGCTACTGATGACTGCTTCTGTGCTCCAGGATCACCACACATACACCCACACACACACACACACACACACACACCACTACACATATATATGAAAAAGTTGGTTTGAATGTTTTATATATGTGTTTAAGGGGAATAGCAGAGAACAGTTTCTGCTCACTGAAAAGAATAATGTGAAGAATCACAGGTAGCGTGTGTGGTGCCAGATGTGTGGTGTGTGTGTATGTGTGTGCTGGTGCCAGATGGGCGTTTTTTGCTCGGGTCACCTGACCCGTGGAATGGGATGGCAGGGTTCTTGACAGCTGGCAGAACGAGCAACACAAAAACAAAACCTCAAACCCCTCAACAAACACGGCCAAACTCACCCCGCTGCTTTCCAATGGAGGCTCGGCATTATTCTAGTGTGTAAAAAAAACGTGACGAGTCGCATCTCTGCGCACTCGTACTGAATGAAATAGTCTGACAGAGCCTGAAGATAGCAACCTAATGGACTCCTGATACGAGACGCCTCACATCCACTGATCTCGAGCCAGCCGGGACACTACTGCCAATTCTGAGAGACACAACGTGCAGGCTAAAGAGAGAGGCCACTACTGTTTGTACTGTGACCGCGGACAAAATAAAGCCGCTGGGGAGGAGGGCGATGAACGATGAGGGCTTTCTGGATGACCTCCTCTTCGCCCGGCACAAACACAGCAAATACAGAATGAGCGATGAGGGACGCGCCGCGTGGGAAGGCGATCCTGGATCAACACGAGTCCTAAAAACAATTAAACACACCAGGAAAATACCGTGAGACTGAACTGGCTTTCCCATCGATTCCCCCTCTTCTGTGAGGCACAACATACTCTAGATCAGTTACGCCCTTTCCAATCCTCGTCTTCTTCCTACTGCATTGTGTCATTCGTACATTAAAATCTCTCCGCGGTTTATATTGATAAATGAAAAAGGACGGAGAAAGCAATATGAAAATTGCAATCATGACCAGAATCACTTGCTAGCTAGATTCCTATACATACATTATAATTTCCTGTCACTAAAAGTGTAGATCATTGTGCTTGCACCACAAAGTCATGGGTTTCAGAACTCCCAGGAAAAGCATGGACTGATTAACCTGCATAGCACTGAATGCAGGTGTAAGTTGCTTTGGATTGGAAATGACTCAGAATTTTTTTTTTTTTTTTTTTGTTAGTCAGAACGAACAGTTATATGAGAATTCTTAATGTAATTTTCACGAATTAACTAGATTTTTAGCCTAAACAAAAATCCCCACTAAGAAAAAATGATAAGAAGTTGCAGTTACAAAAAAAAAAAAAACCTAGAACCATAAACATTTTTTGTAACCTTTGACAATAAATTCAATGTTAACGGAGCAAAAAAAAAAAAAAAAAAAAAAAATATATATATATTATATAGAATATATATATGCGATATATATATATATATATATATATATATTATATATATATAGATAATTATATTCATATATATATCTATATCTATAGATATAATATTGTAGATCTATAGTAATATTTTTCTAAGCGAAATGTCTCATTTTAAATTTGATGTCAGCACTTTAGTTTAATTAATGCAATAAAATAATCCTACAAAACAGAAATAAAAATGAATAATAATGGAAATTTTTTGAAAACCTAATAAAAACTAATAAAAAGGATAAAAACAGCAGCTAAATTACATAAATGTTAAGTGAAAAGTGGCGCAATAAAAAATAAAAATAACTAATAAAAAAATTACAATCAATCAACTAAATATAACAGAGAAAGCATAAAAACAAACTAATTTGAAAAATATTACTTAAAAACTATAATATCTTACATGATTCTAAAATAACACCTTTACAGGAATCCACCTATACAATCTTTTAAAAGTAAAGCCATAGAAGGAACCTTTTTTTTTTGTCTATTGACTTCAATCAAAGAACCTTACCTCTGAAGAACATTTTTACTTCTCAAGAGCTGTCTTTGTGGTGAAAGAAGGTTCTTCAGAATTTTAAAAGAGGTGAGAGAAAGGATGCTCTTGACTGAATGGTTCCTTTGTGGAACCAAAAAATAGTTCCTCTCTCATGCTGCTGTGAAGAAGTTTTTAAAGCACCTTTATTTTTAAGAGGATTATAGTAACACTCATCACAAAAACAACCAGTAACATTTATTATTCATACTATATTAATTATATTGCTATTAATTATAATTATGTCGTCGTCTGAGAAACTCTGAGTTCATTCAGGTAATTATGAAGAATGAACATTGACCTCATAACCTGTCAGCGTTTTAAGACAAACGGACCAATGGTCTTCATAAACACTGTAAGGCACTAAAAGAGTCGAGATAACGAGGAAATGAAAGATGATGAGGAGGATCAATCACACTGACACAACCTTCATCTGTCAGTCATATTTTATGTATCACTGACCTTACTTATAATATAATAACATAAAAAATAAAATTATATTTTAATTTTAATTTCAGTTCAAGTCATTTTGTTTTTAGCTATTTAGTTTTTCTTTCTTTATATGCAATGTTTATATAGTTTTGTTATTTTTTTTTTTTTCGTTTTCCTTATTTTTATTACGTCAAGTTAACTAAAAGATTTTCAAATAATATATAAAAAGTGTATTAATTGAATATTATTTTAGAAGTTTTTGTTGTTGTTAAGATTGTTTACATACTTTGTAACTAAATAACAGATATGGTTTTGGTTTGTTAGAAACCCGAGTATATATAGAGTTTTTATTCTCATTTTGAATTACTTTTTTAAATATGTTAATATTTTTCATTTTTATATTTTTTTTTTTTGTGCAAATATACAAATATAGTATATCATTTTAGTACAAACTGTTTGCCTTGGTAACTAGAGTAAATTTACCAGTTAAAGTTATTGCTTGTTATTTAATGATTTAAATTTCGGTTAACTATATAATTAACCCTACAGTTCTGCCTCTGATTTTGAGATCATTTGTTCCTTTTTGAACAATCACTTGAGTTCAGAAGTTCTTCAGTTATCAGTGACATCAGCAGCAATGACTGAATTAAATTAAAACTCCAATAACAGTTCAAACAACAGAAAACAATACAGACATCAGTGATCTGGTGACTGCTGGTGAAAGCGTGAGAGCAGATGGTTCAGTGTGTGTGTGTGGTGTGTGTGATGAGTGAGTGGAGTGTGTGTTGTGTGTTGTGTTGTGTGTAGTATTGTACAGATTCTGTCACTGTTACGAACCAGCTGTGAAGCATTAAACAGGCAAGGTCAACATCACGGACCGGTTCACCACACACAACACACCAACACACGACGCACAGCACACACACACACACAACACCACACACACACACACACACACGCACCCATAACATACACACCACACACACTGCCACCCGCCGTTATGCACTCTTGGCCACCCTTCATGAACTTTTACAAAGTCGAAAGAAAGAATAAAAAGGAATAAAAGACGGGAAGGAAGGAAAAGCGACAGATCTTCTTCAGTCAGCGATGAATTACACCTGGGGCCAAGTCAAAGACAAACCACTCTCATTCTGACTGGGGCGCATTTCCCACAATGCACTGCGGCAGACCCGCTGACCTTCGGGGAGACCCACGAGCATTTTATTTCTCTGCTTCATCTTGTACCTCACCCACGAACAGAACGACTCAGAGAAACATTTTTATAGACTGTAAATCCTGCATCATCGTGTTAGAAATTCAATTCATTTATCAAATATGTCTAATATATGCTTGGTGTTCATTCTTTTTCAAAAATGACAGGTCCTGTTTAATGTAAATCTTCCACTACGACTAGATACATCGGATAATTTTTGGAAATGATTCAGTTGTTTGTATCATTCTGATTACGATCAAACACACACTCTCTGATTCATTTGAGTGAGTCCGTTCATTCACAGCAGTGGATTAGTAATGAACAAAATGATTCATTTGAAATCTTCACCATCAGTTCCTGGAGGGAAAAAAGTCCCAGCCATGTTTGTCTTTTTTTAAAATAAATGATAATCGTCTCTGTGATTATATGAGTTGTCCTGCTTGTTTTAAATTAGTTTAGTGTGAAGTTTCTGGCTGCTGTATTAAATGTGATGTTGATTGCTGTAATTGAGATGCCGAGATGACGATGACTGTTTTTAAATGATTTTAATAAGCTGATCATCTGAATACAACGTTCCGCAGTAAGTAGCAGTAAAAGTGAAAGATTCATTTGAATGCAATTGTAAGTATCAAAGGCAAGCATTTCTTGGAGGACAAACTGGAAAGAATCCAGTTGACCAGCAGTTTGCCGAGGTTCATTCATTTTCTCTTCTGCTCTTCAAGGCTGTGTTTTTGCCATTTGATCAAATAATAAAGTAAAATTGATGAATAACGATCTATACAGTGGTAGAATCAGCAGTTTTCTGTGTGAATTCTCTGTTAAACTGTGTAATTTATTTCTGTGATGCCTGCAGCCTGTATAGGCCCGCATCAGATACCTCGCAGTTCCTTCAGATGTCACATGATCTTCACGAGAATTATGAACCACTTCTTCAATCACGATTTCCGCTAAAAATATGAAGCCAGCCGAAAAATTATTTTACACATAGTTATAATGAGAATATATGAAAGATATAACAGAACCATTTTAAGACCGTTGGGACACTCATATAATACACAGTAAATACACGTTTACTTTCAAATTAATGAAATATTTTGGCAGTAAAAGCAGGGTTATTATAGTGAACCCTAAAACTAAAAATTCTAAACGTAAATCTAAATCCACACAAAAAACTTGTTACTACTTAAATTTTCTAATTTTCATTTCGTTGTAACTTGATGCACTAAAATAGCTAAAAAACTACTGCAATAAAAATAATTAATAAAAGTATATGATAGAAACATCTAAATAAAGCTGCATAATACTCACCAAAAAAAAACATAAATTATGCTAAAACTTTAACATTTTTTTAGTGCTGTCAAAAGCTATAAATAGCACTTTATACACATCCAAAATAAAAGTTTTTGTGTATGAAACAAAGCAAATGTAATAATCTGCGCGTGTGTACACTGTGCATATATAAAGACACACATACAGTGATATATTTCTGTAAAATATTTACATAATTTACATACAGTAGATAGTATATCTTAGTAACACATCTTAGTATGTCACAAATACATGAACATTTTTTCTTAAATATAGATTCACATGCCATGTGTCTGTCACTAGGGATAAAGATAACTATACCAGCTACACACAGATGATCATTTGTGCAAGGAACCAATTTTTTTATTTTGGATGCGATTAATAGTGATTAATCATCTGACAACACTAAAAATTGTTATGAAGAAGGCAAAAAAAAAAAAATTTAGGACAATACATTGTAGATTAAAACCCAGCGATTGAGTATCTGCAGTTCTACGTAACCACTGGATCCCTCTTTTAAGGCCATGTATGAATGTTGCTGACATTACATACACACTTATTTATTTTTTCAAGGGGAAGTGAAGCATGTATAATTGCTCTTCTAATTGCTCTGGCGAGCTTTAATACTCTAACCCTTGGTTCTCTTCTCTCGTGTGCATCCGCTACTAATCCAGCGCCGAGCGAAGAGTTGTCAGCAAGTGAGAGTTCTGGGACGAAATTTCATTTCTGTAAGCTCGGTCTCGTTCTCTGAATTTATGAAAGCATGCACATTTCTCTCATCATCTCCTCTCATTGGCCCTGTGATCAATATGGCTTCAACCTGAGAGGAATCTGCAATATTAAAAGCATTACAGTGAGTGGCGAAAATAACAGGGGAATCTACTGAAATAGAATCGTGTGTAGGTGTGTGAGTGTGTGTGTGATGTGAGACGTATGAACCGCAGACAGGATTCCGAGGACAGACAGTTAGAGTACATCAGCGATTAGCAGTTTCACTTTTGCCTCTCGTGACCAATATATATACTTTCATACGTCTGATCTTTTTATATTCCGGCGGCTGAGACCCAACACCAAGATCTACTTTAATGTTCAATTGTTGGGGATGTTTATTTTAAATCGTTTTGACGCCCTGGAGATTAGATATTTTTCTCCTCCTCTCTCTCTCCGTCTGTATGTCTCATGTTTCTCAAAAGAATCAGGGTTCCAACGAGGGCATGTTGGTCACCCATTACATTGAGTCACGGAGTTGGTGATCTCGGTTCAGTTGATTCATTATGGGACATACCAATCAGACCCCCCGGAGGTTGAGTCTCCGCAATCAGCTCGCAGAGAAGTCATGTGTATTCAAGGATAAAATCTCCTGGTCAACTAATGCGTAAACTACACAATTACACTTCGCTGACAATTACTTTATTAAAGTCTATCAAAAAAAAAATTAAATAAACACAAAATACAATACTTTAAAAAAAAATAAACCTTTTTTCATGGCGGATTTATTCAAACATTATATTAAAATATTGAGGATACCTAGATTTCAGCTAAAATATAATGAATGTGTAATATATTTTCAAAAATCAATATTTATAAGAGGGAAGCATGCGCAGAGGGGTTTTAATTTCATCATTACAGTGTTTCATTATCTGCAGCACATGCACATTGATTCTGTCTATTACAGTTAAATAAAACTGAAATCATAAAAAAAAAAATAAATAAAAGAAAAAATTTCTCTATTGCATCCAAATTTGCTCGATTCAATAAATTTATGCATGATAAACGAAAATAGCAAAAATAAAAATAAAAATAAAATAAATCATGAAAAAAAAGAAAAAGAAATAAAAGAATAAAAATTATATATCTAGTATTCGTATATTATCATTGTATATATGATATATATAATATGATTATTATATATATATATTATATATACTATATATATTTTATTGATTTATTTATGTAAATAATGACTTATGAACGTACAAAGTGACAAACAACAAAAGTTTTACGAAATTAAAATGACACGATGAAAAGAGAAAATGTAAACATATTCCAAAATAACAAGTAATTAATCACTTGTGTTTTTTTCAGGATTTTGTATAATCAACCAAAACTAATAATTATAAAACAAGTTTTCACCAACTATAAAATAAAAAACAATTAATTTGATATATAGTTAATTGTTTTATTTCAGCTAGTTGCCAAATCAAACAGTTTTTTCTATTTTAGTGTTAACATGATGTACTAAAAGTCAAAAAATACATATAAAAAAAGATTGCATATACTAAAATAACACTTAAAAAAAAATATATATATATATATACTGATAATAAAAAAGACACAAACACACAACAAAATGACTAAAACTTTAACTTAAAATGAAAAGTAAAAAAAATGATACTAATATAACACTGATTTAACTGGCATCCAATTTTTTCTTATAATTGACGTGTTAAGTTGAATTAAATATAAGAAATTTCAAATCAACAATGAACCACAACTAATCAGAAAAATCTCTTCAGAAAACTCTTTGCAAACAAACAACTGCACCTCAACCTCATCTACTCTATTCACAAAAGAAAAGCTCACAGACTCTCGTGCCACGAGATGGCAGAATACAAGATGCTGCTGGTAAAACTACAGCGTCCCGATGCATTATTGCACAGATTCTCTGAGGATCGGACTTAAAACAGAAGGCTCGAACTCTGTCCAGCCCCTCATGGATCTCTGGTTACTTCATTTGTTTGTAACCTTCCCCTTGTTCTTGATCCAGTCTTCTAGAAGTTCTCTAATTATCGTCAATTGCCGTTTAATCTTTCCCCTCTGGATCTACATCCTTTAATAAATGTTCGCCTGCGTTCCTCTCAAATGCGGCGGCTCACCACACAAACAACACTCAACACATAACCTCAATATCTCTATTTGTATTCACGAAAACAGCAGCATTTCTATGTTTTTAGATCTCAATCTGAAGCCTCGCAGGAGAATGAATGATGAAATACACACTCTACTGGCTTAATAACGTTGTCCTAACCAGCGCCGCTGACGTCTCTGTTTGAACACGTTAATTCTGAGATTACACACAAACCACAGACACGCAGCATTCAACTCAATCAACCCAAACATTCATTCTGTAAAAACACAAATAATGATTTCGTCGACACCCAGTTACCAACAATGACAGAACAATCCCAGCATGTGTGCATGATGAACACACAATCATCTGCTGCAGGTTATTACAAGTCAACAAATGCATTTTCTGTTCTAAATAAAATAAAAAAATAATAATAAAAACATGTTTTTTTAGCTAGTTGCCAATCTGGGCATTAGTTTAACTTGATAGGAAAGTATCACTAACAGAAAGGTTTAAACAAAAACGAAGTAATAAAATAACTATATAGACAGATAAAAAAAAAACCAAAAGAAAAAAAAACACAATACTAAAATGACAAAACCATACAAAAAACTAAAAGAAAGGTTAAAAAATATAAAAAAAAGTGTAAACTGTCTTACGAAAAGTAACTAAAAGAAAGGTTAAAAAATATAAAAAAAACTAAAAAAAGACTATAGAAGACATATTTAAAAATAAAAAAAAATAATACCACTAAAAACAGACAAAAATACAAAAAGAATTACTAAAAGTGTTAGCAAAAAAAAAAAAATGTAAATTGACTTATGAAAGTAACGAAAAGAAAGGTTTAAAAAAAAACGAATAAAAAAGCTATATAGCAATATATTATAACGAAATAATAATAATAATAATAAATAATAATAAAATGCACTACTAAAACTGACAAAAACACACTGAAAATGACTAAAACTGTAGCAAAAAAAATTAGTGTAAATTGACTTAAGAAAGTAACTAAAAGAAAGGTTTAAAAAAATTATAAAAAACTATATATAGACATATTTACAAAAAAATACACTACTAAATCTGACACAAACACACAAAAATTACTAAAACTGTAGCAAAAAAATTTGCGTAAATTGACTTAAGAAAGTAACTAAAATAAAGGTTAAAAAACGAATAAAACTATATAAACACATTAGCAAAAATATAAATAAAAATATTTAAAAAAGACCTACTAATAAAACTGAAAAAACACAAAAAATTACTAAAAGTGTAGCAAAAACATTAGTCTAAATTGACTTACGAAAGTAACTAAAAAAAAATTAAAAAAAAAAATTAAAAACTAAAAACAAACAAAAACAAAAAAAATTGATAACTGAAAACTAACAAAAACAATACAAAGATAAAAACTAATTCAAAATGTCTTGAATATCTCAATGACACTACACTCTCAGAAATAAACATAACAAAAATCATTAAACTAAAAATTCATCAAAAAAAAAAAATATGTAAATATACATATTAACAATTATTAAACTATTCAATCATCAATGTTTGTGATTTGCACACTTCTCTCGACAATTCCTTTCTCAGTGTAGTACAACAAGAACTGAATGTGATGAACTTACAGATGAATTAACTATTCAAATAACTAATAAAACATATAATTGAGCCCAAAATAACATGAATATATCAAACGTCCCAACAGCACACACTCACACTTTATAGAGAGTTTGGTCACTTTCGAGCAAATAAACTACACAGCTTTTATAGCGATAAGATGAACGCTGAAGAAGACAGACACACTTTCTGGTTGACATTGGCCATTAATCCCCTAGTTTATCCTAATAAACTGTGACTATTGGCTCTTTGACGAATATTTTGCCTTTTTTCTTGCATGTCGTTTGAAAAAACAAAGCATCAGGTAAATCAGAAATCTTAATGTATCTTTGGCAAATAATTGAAACACCAGGTTCATCAATAATCCGTTGATTTGGTTCTCTGTTAGCTTTTTACGGTTAACACTTATCAATCTTCCTGCTACATAAAAATATAAAAAAAGCACACTTTACGTTGTGCACAATTGTGTGAAATATTTTGCATTTTGATCAAATCTTTGCATCTTTGCTAAATAAAAAATATAAAGTAGCATTTTTTTGTGTTTAAAAACGACTTACATATTTGATCAATTTAATGTAAAATGTAATGCAAAAACTATTTGATCAATTGAATGCATCTTTGCTGAATAAAAGTATAAAGCGTCACTTTTTTGTGTAAATATGCGTAAAATATGTGCATATCTGATCAATTTAATGTATTACTAATAAATAAAGCAGCACATCTTTTATGTGTCATTTTTTTAATTAATTAATTAATTTGGCAGATACTTTCATCAATCTTCTTGCCATTAATTTCTATTAATCATATTCACTCCACATGAATCACAGCAGTAGCTTCACTTAGCACTCTTATTGTGTTTTGTTAATCCATATATACTTCGAATAATTAAGCGCAGCCACGGTGACTGACCGAGGAAGCTCCGTTTAACACATTTAATAATATTTTACTACAGAAACACCGCGGATTATCCTCTCAAGCAGAGCAGAAAATGACAGAAGTGCGGCCACTACAAAGAGATGTCCGTTATTGGAGTGCCCGAGGCGTGAGAGGCGTGTGAAGAGGCAGTCCGGCGTTTCACCAATGCTCTGTGGTGAAGCTGGACGCAGTTCAAAAAGGGGAGTCTGGTGCTGCTTCAGTCCCTAATTAAGAACAGCTTAAGCTGAGCATCTTTGTTATTCAACACTTCCGACTGCTGTCCTGGCGTCCAAGGCACAGCCGCCAAAGACCTCCAAACACTGCCTGCACACACACTGACTTCAGGCCGTAAGACATAGAATCCGTCTGGCATTTATTATTCCGACATTATGGCTACATTTTAATCAGGAGACGGCCAATGGTGATACCGGAGAGAGCCGGAGGAAAGGGGAGGGAGAGGAGGAGGCTTGGGATGCTGAGGAGAAGATGCGAATACAAATGCACGGGAAGAAAAGAGCAGAATCTTCTGGGAAACATATCACGATTAAGCACTCCGGTGGTGAGAAGATTTACACAGTCAGCATGTTTTAAGAAACAACAGAGTGAATGTAGGTGTTTTTCTTATGAAATTAAACTGGTGCAGGACCCTGCAGATAATATATTAATATTTTGTTGTTTATTTCCTGGAAAATTAAAACCTGTATATTTGTAAGAAATGCATACTACTACCCGATTAGAAATGTTAGAAGAAAATAATTGAGATGTTCACTTTTAAAAAGAAGTCTCTTATGCTCCATAAAGGCTGCTTTTATTTGATCAGAAATACAATTAAGAGGTAGCCTTGAGAGGAAATATTGTTGCATTTTAAAACAGCTGTTTTCTATTTAAATATCCCTGATTCAACTATGGTATTTATTTTCTGATAATTTCCAGCATCAATTACTCCAGTCTTCAAACGTCACATGATCTTCCAGAAATCATTCTAATATGATGATTTGCTGTTCAAAAGCTATTTTCTAATTATTATCAATATTTGTAAAAATTTTTTATTTTGTGTGAAACGGTGACACATTTAATTTTTTCAGGATTCACAGATGAATAGAAAGTTCAAAAAGGACTGGATTTATTTGAAAAGAAATCTTTTGTAACATTATAAATCTCTTTACACATGCTTTTGATCGAAATCTTGATGGTCCTGTAAAATATTAATATAAACTGCTCAGAAATACATCTTGAGCAGCAAATCATCATATAAGAATGATTTCTGAAGATCATGTGACACGCACTGAGGTACCAAAGGGAGGAATTATGATAGAAAATTAAGCAAGAAAATAGGAAATTACGGAAGTTTTAAACAGATATTCCACCCCAAAGAAAAGAAACAGCTGTTTTAAGTTACAATAATATTTCACAATTTTTACAATATTTTTTGATTAAATAAAAAACCCCGGTAAAAGAAGAGAGGGACTTTTGATCGGATGAGCCACAGACATAATCTAACATCATGATGTCTTTAAAAATACAAAAATGAATTGAATGTGTGTGTTTTCTTCCTTTTTGACCGGAATTAACCTTTAATATTCCCTGAAAAGGAAAGATCATCCCCACATTGACGGGCGTCATTCACACCGAACAAAACTCAAGCCATAGCTCAATCTCAAGCGACACCATGTCAACACTTCTTTTTCTTGTGTTTCCATTTTATTCATCCTCACTTTCAAGTACTAATTTGGTTACGGCTGAGTACAAGGGAACTTTGATATTAAAATTTTAATAAAAGCCCTGATAATCGAGTAGGTAATGATCTGCAAGTTCAGGGCCGATTTTCATCAACTTCCTATTTGTCGTGTATTATACTTCTTTTTTTTTTTTTGTCCAGAGGCTTTTCTGCCTACACAGATCATTATTTTTCAAGAGAAAAAGGCCTATTGCCTTTTTTTCCCCCTCACACCTCTCTCCAATAAAATTCGATCGTCGTGTAAATTAATGCATTTACAAGCCATGGAGAGAGAGATATTAAAAAATGATAAAGCAATCCCTTGATGTTGGTACTGTGTGGTGCTCATTTCGAGCGCTGGTGTTATAGTGCAGAACGTAACCGGTTACTCTATAATATTTCATTACATGCACCAAATCACGAGTCATATATCAGGCGCGGGTGTGTGTCGTTATTAATCACTGGTCCGCTACGACTGCAAAACAACTGCACCGCCACTGAAACACACACACAGATCCCACACAAACAGAGAGGAGATCTGTCCCGCGCGGGACAAGAGCAAGATTCTTTGGAAAATCGGTGAACAGGAGATTTTACACAGTAACGCAAACAACTTGTCCAGAACTGTTTAATATTTTGAAAAAAAAAAAAGTAAAACAAGAGTAAAATGTTTTCATTTTTCAGAATTTTTAGTATATACTGGACAAAAAAAAAAAAAAAACGTATAGCATTATAGATAATATAGTGATGAATAATTTTTGTCTGGAAAGAGAAAAACTGTGCATTTTAAATCCACATAATGGTCATAATGTTTTTGTCTATTCTGCTCACTAAAAATACAGTAAAAATTGTGAAATATTATTATAATTTAAAACAGCTGTTTTCTATGTGAATATCTGTTAAAGTGCAATTTATTTCTCTGTATTTTCAGCATCATTACTCCAGTCTTCAGTGTATACTACTGATCTTCCAGAAATGTGGTGTGCTAAATAACTACGCTGATGATTGCTTGCTTATTTATGATTTACTGAAATGCATAGTGCATACATATGCATTTTAAAATTGAAGTGCACCATGTGCACAATCTGAGTCATTATTAATTTGGTCTATTTTTTGGGAAAAAGAAAAAAAAGCATTTTTAAAAATACGTTGTGCATTTTAAATGCATGCACACTCAAAGAAGTTTGGAATAATTAAGATTTTTTAGTGGAGTCTCTGAAAGAACTCTTCTACTCACAGAGGCTGCAATTATTTGATCAAAATACTACTTATAAAATTGTGAAATATTATTAAAATTCCAAAACAGCTGTTTTCTGTGTGAGATATGTGTTTAAGCTGTGCAATTTTATTTCTGCAGCGATCTGCAGCTGTATTTTTTCAGCATCATTACTCCAGTCTTCAGTGTCACATGTCCTTCACAAATCATTTCTAATATGCTTTGATTTGCTGATTAATTATGATTATAATGCATTTTTGCATGTAATGCGAGGCTGCTGAAGGGCAATCCTGTTGAAGAAACTCACTCTTTACTTGCCAGTTTTTGGCTCTCTGTCAAACTGCATGAAGACAAGGGACACATCCGTAATGCGGTTCATTTTATGTCCTTGCTGATGTGAACTATTTTCCCACTGCTTACTACAGAGATGTGTGTGTGTGTGTGTAGTAGTGTGTTAAAAGGAAAAGCCGCATTGATGCCAATCCGCTGTCTTATCTCTGATGACTTGCTAACTAGGGAGGTGCTTGATACAATCTTAATTAAAACTGACCATCAGATCATCTCCATCTCTGCCACCACCTTTCTCTTTCACTTTCACACTCATCACTGCAGGCCTTCCTTAGCGATTCAGCAGATTCACAGGATCACTGTCATTCTAAGCTAGTTGATTCAGAATTTAGCACTGTATGACTAAACTACACACACACACTGACATACGCACACATGTGGCACGCACACACACACTACACACACACACTACCAGTCAAAAGTTTTTTGAACAGTAGGCTTTTTAATATTTTTGACCAGAAGTCTCTTCTGCTCCCACAAGCCTGCATTTATTTGATTCAAAAGTACAGCCAAAAACATTTTTAAATATTTTTTACTATATTTTTCTATGTTGAATCTCTGTTAAGCTTCTTAATTTCCATTTCTGTGGAGAGTGCTGCAGCTACTTCTTTCCATCATTACTCCAGTCTTCAGTGTCACCATGCAGTCTTCCAGAAATCATTCTAATATGATGATCTGCCGCTCAAGAAACATTTCTGATTATTATTATTATTATGTTGATAATATAAAAATATCAATCGCTTATATTCATACAACCTATAAATAATATTCACTCTATATCATAGAATTAGGGTTATTACCGTTAACTAAAACTATTTTTTTTTAAATAATCATATTAGATGAAAAAAATATATAAAAGATAAAAAAATTAGAAATGTTGCCTTGGACACCAACTGAAATACACTTATGTTTTAGGACTAAAATAACTGAAAATAAAATGGAAAATGGAAATAAATAAGCTATATAAAGCGGGAAATAAAAAATAAATAAGAAATAACCCCTAATAAGTAATATATAACAAAATAAAAAAATAAAAACAAGAAAAAAATAATAAAAAAAAGTCTGCGGTACCATTACTAAAAATGAAACAAAATAAAATATAAAAATATATAAGCTAATTCCAGATTTTTGAATGTTTTTAAATATTCTCTATAAAACCACTTGCTTTAAGAAATTATTTAAATTGTGAAATTGTTAAAAAAAAAATATTTTTTGTATTTCAATGCTTTTTTTTTTTTTGCAAAGTGCTTTGAAGAACCCACAGCTTTTAAAGGTGCTATAAAAGTAGTAGTGTATATATATATATATATATATATATATATACATACATATATATATATACACATATATAATAGTATAAGTAATACTTTTATTAAAGAGGATAGTTTATAGTATACACATATATTTGATTCCACAAAATAAAAAAAAAATAAAAAAAAATTTTTAACATGAACATTCAATATAAGCTCAATGTAGTAGTAAACCTTTAGTTAGAAATACATGTGATATGCAATTTAACTTTATCTGGAAGAGGAGAAAGACACCATCACTGCACTGCTATGTGAACATTATACTTCCTCAAATAAAGCAAAAATATATGTCTTATTGTTGTTTGGCCCAATCTCAACCTCAACACTGGAAAACCTCACGCAGAGAACTATGGCATCAGTTTCTATATTCATCTTGTGAAAAGCACATACGAAGTAACACTTCAACACCTGGGAGTTTCTGAGTGTTTTCTGATGTTGTTAATGGCCAGGACTGACCATCAGATCATCTCTCTCTCGTTTTCCGCTTCGTCGCGACGCCTTCAGGCGGCTTCTATCTACAAGCTTCTTTCTTGGTCGGTGTCCAATCGTAGTCTCACCTCCCGCCTCCGTTCCTCTCTCTCTCTCCCTGTGGCTTCATTATCACATGCAAAGCAGACACAAAAGAGTGGGCGAAGGTCTCAGGTACACAGTCAAGGCTCTCGTCTCGCGTCTGTAATTTGTGTGCTGTAATGGGAGTCTTTGTCCTCTTTTGCTTATACATCTTGACAAGGCGCCACCTGCTAACAGAGAAGGCCTTAGCCTTTTTGTTTCTTCACTTCACAGGTGATAAACTATATAATATCTCCAAACTCTACAGTCTGTACATATTCATTTGTATTTATATTAATATTTATCTATTTGCTATGATTTTTTTGTCAATTGGAGGCTTAGATTTATAGTTAACTAAAACTGTAAAAAAATATTTATTTTACTTGAAATAAAATGAAAGTTAACTGAAATTAAATAAAATATTAAAAAAAAACAAAACATTTTATATTATATTCCAACGCAGCATTTCTTATTTTTATTTAGTTTAAATTGATGTTCTAAAATAACTAAAAAACTGAAAAAAAAAAAAAAAAAAAAAAAAAAAGAATATAGGCAGATTAAAAAAAAATAATAATAAAAAAAAACTTGGCAAAACAAAAAATTAACATGTAGATAGAAAATATAAAAATTAAATCTACTTTAAAATATTAACAAAAACTATAGTATCTCAATGCAGCTAAAGTAAAACTGAAATAATAAAAACTTTTTGGTGAACGGAAATAAAGCTGAAATAAAATACAAATATTCATTGAAAAACACAAACGAAAATTTAAAATGTTACTTTGGCAACTAACTGAAATAAGTTTAAGTTGAAGCACCATTGACAGAAAAATAAAGCTGGAAAAAAAATAAATAAAAATAAAGAAATAAATAATAAAGCTTAAACTGAAATAAAAACAAATTAAGCTTAAATAGTTATAATAATAAAAAAGTATTTTAACTATACAAAAACTTTCTTCAACAAACCAGATCCTGACTGATGCAAAAAAAAAAGATTGAATCGAGACTTTGAATTGATTCACTGAAATGAATCAAATGTTAGGAAGAATGATTCACTTAAAACATATAAAGTTTTAAAATAATAGTATTCATATTTTATTATATATTATAAAATATATTTTATATTATCACCTCCTACTGTTACAGCATTATACTACAATACTAATTATAAAATTCTAATAAAGATATTTTAATATATAAATAAAATATGTATTATTGTGTATGTGTGTTTGTGTGTATATATATATGAAAAAAATAAAGTGCAAATAAAATTGCATCGCAACATTTCTCATTTTACTTCAGATTTACTTACTAAAAGTACCTAAAAGTAAAACTGAAAATAAAAAAAGACCAAAAAATTACAAAAACACAACAAAATTACTAAAACTTTAAATCATTAAAAAATGAAAGTATTCTTTTGTAAAACAAAACATAAAGTTACATTATATTTATATTATAAATTAAAAATATTTTTTACAGTGTATTTCAGTCTTTTAGCTTCAAAATTGCACATTTAATTTAATAAGTTACTTGTCATATCTTGGTAATTATTTGTGAAATTTTCAGTTTCAATTAAAGATTTACAAAGCAATTTTTAATGAATATTAAATATTTTAAGCCTTCAAAATAAGCTGATAAGAGTTTATAATAGCTAGCAGTTGTAAAATATATTCAGTGAATTAATAAATCTGTTGACATCTCCATTAAAATTATTTAATTATTAAATGATAAACTTGCTAAATTTAATAATAACATTTCCCAAAGTGCTCCTTTGTTCATCAGTTTGAAGACTGCATTGTTTTGAGACAGCATTTATTCAAAGTATTTTGGGATGAGTTTTCAATTTTTATTAAAAAAGAATTTATCTTCAAAATTCTGTAGCCATAGCCAAACTTTTTTTTTTTTTTTTTTTTTGCAACTTTTTTTTTTTGGCAACTTTCTGAAAATATACCTTAGTTTATATGTTTATAATTTATTACTAATTCTTGCCAAATTTGACATTCATAAATGCAATTTTTAAATGATATTCTTTTTTTAAGAAAGATATTAATAAAAATATATAAATAAAAGGAAATCTAAAAACTGGGTTTAATAGATATAAGCTACAAAAAAAAAAAAAAAAATCTGTAAAAATAGGACACAAACTACTGAATTAATCTGAAGGTATTTTTACACATGCTTTACCTGTATTTTGAATTTTACACTGCACTGCACTGTATTAGTTAATGAAAATGTCAGTAAAAATAATGGATAATGTCCCGTTAATAAACTGCCAGTAATTTTTCTGTAATTTTAAAGATGTATTTCTTTCAGTGTAGCATAACATGCTTTATTTTAATATAAAGTAGCCTCTCCTTAATTAGTTTTTTGTCTTTATTGTATATGTAAATGTTGTTTAATCTTGAATAATAATAATAATAATAATAATAATAAATACCTGTATAACTGTAAATATTTTTTTCTAACAAAAAATAAATAAATAAACTGATTGTAAATTTTTTTTACATATTTTATTCTTACAATAAATCACTTAAAATCAATAATTTTATTTAATATCAAATATATATCAGTCGCTCTGCTCGATATTTATCAGCACCGGCCACTGCAAAGCCCCTAGCGATCAACAACAAACTAATTCCTGAGAAATCAAATATATTCCCTCAAATATCGCCACAAGATCCGGGTTTGGAGCCGTGCCTGTGAAGAAGAAAGATGTCCTGGGGGCTGGACAGGGCCGAGTCTGATGAGAGCCAGCCCTTCACAGGCGTCTGCTGGACTCGACTCCAGAGCGTCCTGGCGCCAGAAGTCCGAGAGGTCTGATGTCCAGCCCAGCGCTTTGGTCAACGGCTCCGCGAGCGCCTGGAGAGATCTGATCCAGCTCTGTGAAGAACACTCGCATCTGTTCAGCGACGACCGATTCCTTCTTCAAAACTTATAAACTTCTATATATTCAAACAACTTCTATATAGCCTCCAAAAAATATGCATGACTCTGATTAAGTCTGCAATTAATTTACTACTAATTCTGGCTAAATTTACATGCATAAATGTAATTTCTTTATTTACAAGAAAGTTATTAAATTGTTTGAAGTTATTGAATTGAAATGTCTGAATTGCATTTGTCAGTATATCTGTATATTTGTCTTCGTACTTCTAAATGTTATTTTATCTTCCATATTAACAACAGCAACAATAATAATACTTAATATACCTGTATAGTTGTAAAGATTTTTTTTTTCTAAAAAATATTTATTGCACAAATTTTAATTAATAATAATAATAATAATAATAATAATAATTAATATAAGTGTATAGTTGTAAATATATATTGTTATTTATAGTTATTAAATTGAATGTCTGAATTGCATTTGTCAGTATATTTGTATATTTCTTTTTTTGTATTTCTAAATGTTATTTATCTTCCATATTAACAACAGCAACAATAATAATACTTAATATACCTGTATAGTTGTAAATATTTTTTTTTCTAAAAAATATTTATTGCACAAATTTTGTAGTAAATTATTCTTATAATGGCTTAAAATCAATAGAAGTAACTGAAATTCTAATAACTGATTCAGTTGAGTTCTGCTTTATATAATTAGTTAATTCAGTAATAACTGAATGCAATTAACTTATTTTATTTAGCAAATTTCACTTTTGGGTTTCCAACCAATCAACATTTCTGTAGCACATTGAAGAACATCACATTTTGGTGTTTGGTGCAGTTTAACTTCTAACACATTCAGAGCATTCAGTTCTGTATTTTTAACTCAAACTCACATCTTTTAAAAATGTTTCACCGAGGCTACCATTTATATCACTTGTCTTGCTTTTTATTTATTGATGAAAGATGTGTGATAAATAATGTAATGAACACAAGGAATCACAGCTACGCTCGTTACTCTGGGCCTTCGCCCGCAGCTGAAGTGATGTAGAAGAATCTCAGCTAAAATCTCACAGGTGTACAGTATATATATAAAACATCTGTGCGATCAAATCATCTGATCTGACGCTAACACTGAGTACTATCCAGCTGTGACAGCATAAAAGAACAAGACTCTTCTGAACGCTTACGTTTCTCAAATAAAGCAACTAACAGCATATTTATAATCAGGCAGAACTCCAACATCTCCGACTACATCAACACTTCACTCTACACATACAGTCTGAAGCAAAGCATGCTGGGAGCCAGCCAGAAATCTGCTGCTCACATTCAGTTCACGCTGTCCAAAAGACAATTCCATTAATTGTATATTTCACAAATTTAAATGCATGTCACACAGTGAAGAAAAAAGGGTTACGAGTTTAGCTTATTTTAATCACATTTAATTCATTAAATAGTGCTCCTTTTATCATCAGTTTGAAGAAACTATTATCCGTGTGTTTTTTGCAAAGCATTTTTAGGTTGACTTTTCAAACTTTAGGAAATATTCACATGTCTTTATTAGTCATTAAAATGCATGACTTTAAAATTCTTTTTTTTAAGTTTACAATTAATTTATTACCAAATTTACATACATACCTGTAAGATAATTCCTTCTTTTTTATTTTTAAGATAGATATTGATGTATGTTTAAATTGCATTTGTCAGATTTATCAGTATACTTGTATATTTATCTTTCTAAATGTTATATTTTATCTTGCATAATTATGATAATAATAATTATTAATAGTATTTTTTTTCTAAAAAAAAAAATTCTAAAAAAATATTCTTATAATAAATGACTTTAAAATCAATAGAAATAACAGAAATTCCAATAACTGATTCAGTTCAAGTTCTGCTTAATGTAATTTTTTTCAGTAAAAACTGAATAAAATTGAGTAAATTTTACTGTTGGGTTTTCAATCGATCAGCATTCTAAAGCACATTTCAAAACAGCACGTTTCTAGTTTAACTTCTAGCTTCTAACACATTTCAAAGCAGCTGAGTCTCGTCATCATAACCTGCAACAACTGCAACGAGTGACATAACATTTAGTTTGGAGTCTATTTATGCGGCGTCACACACATGATAGGCTCCGCCCACAGCCAGCTCTCATTGGTCCAGAATCCTGTTCCACATGACCATATATAGAACACAGCAGTGACAGTGAACCACTGCGTTTGACGTCATTGAGTCTTCCAACACTCAACAAATACCGTACAGTTGTAAATATTCAATGTTTTTGAATTGTATAAATTTAGTTATATTTTATTCTTATGATAAATGGCTTAAAAACACTAGTTTTATTTTATATCAAATATATTTTAATTTATTCATGAGCGAATTTAAGTGCACAGTCTTGTATTTGAAGTAAATGGTAAAAAAAGCATTGAGAAACTGTGCGGCGGTCACTGTTGCTCTCTATGACACATTAGTCACAGGCTTACAGCTTGGACAGATGAATTACTTGTCGCGGGAATCTAGTGCCGTAATCCGCGCCTGGTTTAAGACACGGGTTTAAGTGAGACAAATCCACTGCCGCGTCAATATGAAAACCACAGCGCAGGGCTTCCCCAATAATTCACTTTAATTGCAGCCTTCAGTCAACAGAGAGCCGTTTATTTACTGTATTCATTAACCTCAAGACACTGTCAATCAGCTGACACATCATCATTACAGGGAATAACTCTAAACCACAAAACACACCACTGAGATCCTTTTAAAATCAATTTCCAACAAAACAGCAATGCCATTAAGGAATCAAAATGTTTTTAATGAGTGCATGTTAAAACGGACACATGCATATGCAAAATCATGCCACATGACATTTTTAGCATGCACTAACCACATATCTATGTAATCTAATAACACTCAGATTCCATCACCTGTCAATCAGAGCGACAAAACAGCACAATGAAAGGGCAAAAATAAAGCCTGCATGTGAAAAACATTAAGCACTGCTCTTTAATAGCAACACAATATCCTCTTATCATATCAATCATCAAAGATGAGACATGAAATCCAGAAATAAAGGCACCACTCTGGCTGGAGTCAGTAATACGATTGCTTTTATCATTAATATGATGGATTACACAAGTAAGCCCGGGTGGGGTTTGAACAAGAGGGGTGAGAAGAACCTCCTGCTGCTGCAACTTTTTTTTTTTTTTTTTGAATACAGCTTTGTAAATTGGATCCATTTATTAGGAGAGGATAAGACAGCATTCATTTCACAACGCACTAACACACCGTTCCGCTGAGCACACTTCTGACATGTGATGGGCCCCGAAAACCAGCTTAAATACGTGCAATTTCATACGCACAAGTTGCAATGTGGGAACAAACACCAAGAGATGGGCTTAAGAGCGAACTGCTGTAGATCTCAGCCTCTCGACGTGAGCTGCCATAAAAATGTAGGCTAAAGTAAAATATGCTTTAATAATCACTCCACTTATAAAGCACGAGGTATGGATCTTTGATGCCTAAAAATGAAATTATATTGAACAAATGTGGAGAAGAGTATAAAGACATTAATAAAGCGGACCTGTGCAAGCATAAAGAGTCGGACTGTGATTCATGACTGCGATTTACTGTTGGGTGGATTATGACATGATCACACTTACAGAGGGAGGTAATGGGATCATCAATAAGATGCTGTGTGCTTTATAAAAAATGCACTCTTCACTCAACCCCAAAATCGCTTTGTTTCTCTGTTTGTGTGTGTGATTTAAGCAGCTGATTGTGTATTTGATTCCTCTGTGAATAACTGTGATGGTTTGAAGAAAAGTGATGGACTTAACCGGATCATAAACAGGAAAGGCGTAGCCTTTTCAAGATAAAAATGCTTTTTAAGTCTTCAGACAAGCTGCAAGGTGTCAGAAAGACTCGTCGTTTTGTTCGCAGATCCGATGATGAAACGTCATCATGAAATGTTTTATTTCAGGTGTAAGCCATTAGAAAGCTGTTTTGCTGTCACATTAATGCTCTGATGTTATTATCATCCGGCAGGATTTTGTCCTTTCTAAACAGCTGCAAGGAAACTGTTCTCTTAAGCATGATGCAGAAATGTGAAAATAAAATGCTGTTCTTCACGTCAGGCCGGGATGAAGTGAAGAAGAGGGTCAGCGTCTGACAGCGACATGGGTGTAACTGCTCACATAGATGCCTGTTTATGAGCGACTTTCAGATATATTACACTGACATAATTCTGTGTGCAATCTAAGAAATTATATTTTAAGTGCATATGGTATTAATTTAAAATTACTTCAAGAGACAGATGCACATCCCAACACCTCTAGCTCTATTTTTTTCTCACAAAATTTAGATAAAACACACACACACACACACACACACACACGCACGCACTTTAGATACAGTACGTTGTATTCATTTGTGTCTCTGCAGCTACAGAAGCTTGCAGTCATAAGTAGCACAGGTATATTTGTAGCAATAGACAACAATACATTGTATGGGTCACAATTATACATTTCTCTTTTTTATGACAAAAATCATTAGGATATTAAGTAAAGAT
Source organism: Cyprinus carpio (assembly GCF_018340385.1). Classification (NCBI taxonomy): domain Eukaryota; kingdom Metazoa; phylum Chordata; class Actinopteri; order Cypriniformes; family Cyprinidae; genus Cyprinus; species Cyprinus carpio. The sequence continues at coordinate 30,020,773 of NC_056602.1, read as the reverse complement.
CATGTTCCATGAAAATATTTTGTAAGTTTTCTCTACCGTAAAATATATCAAAAAACTTAATGTTTGATTAGTAATATGCATTGCTAAGAACTTCATTTGAACAACTTTTAAACGATGATTTTCTCAATATTTAGAATTTTTTTGCACCTCAGATTCCAGATTTTCAAATAGTTGTATCTCAGACAAATATTGTCCTCCTAACAAACCACACATCAATGGAGAGATTACATATTAACATTCCAGATGATATATATAATTCTCAATTTCAAAAACCCCTTTGACTGGTTTTGTGCTCCAGGGTCACATATGTGATACTAGATTTGAATATTTAAAACGCTATGTGAACTTATATCCTGAAAATATTAAATTTACAGTAGATTTTTAAGAGCATGTCAGCTTTTCGAGCTTACCACCTGAAACTGTACTGTGATTTTTCAGCTTTATGGTTATTTTTATTTTCATTATTTTTTTATTTTATTTTTTTTATTTTGAAAGAACAGCGCAAAAAAACAATCACTTTACGCGCAAGTACCTTAACAAGTTTTTGATTTGTAACGCAGCCCACAATGATCTGCAAGTTCACAGAGACGCTGGTTATTTGTGTCACATTTCCAGATGCTAAACTCACAGAAACGTGCTTCATACCTTTCTCAGAATCCACTGGATGAGCAGCAGAACGCTCCAGCAGAGCAGCCTCATCGTTCGCGAACACTAGTCCCGTTGAGCAAACATAAACCGGACACAAATCACCAAGCAGAAAACATCCGAGAGGAACGAACTCTGTAACTGACTGCGAGGATAAACCAGCGCTCTCTGAGTTAAGGGCAGGCAGCCAAGGAGGTTCAGCTCTGAAGTCCTTGTCATTAGTGAAGCGCACATCCATTCGCAGGTTTACGGAGGTGAAAAGTTGGCGTGGGAACGCGTTACGGCAAACTTGTGCTGTCAGCTGGCGTTCTCGCCTAATGCCCTCATTACCGCGCCGTTTGCTGTTTAAAAAAAGAAACAGGTGTTGCGTTCTCTCTCACTCCGAAGCGCACGCTCAGTGTAGACTTTGCGTCTCGTTCTCTCTCTCTCGTGCGCGCGCGCGCGCTGAACGTGCGCACAGAACGGTGCCAAAAGTTGGCGTACCTACTTCTTATATTCCAAATGAATTTTGCATTCACTAAAAGTTTTCTTGAGTTATTCATCCAATATTATAGACGAGATTCTTCAGAGATGCATAACTTGGCAAGAAAGCGAAGCATACAAATAGCATGAAAGAGATGAACAAATCTTCCCGAAGGCGATCTGTTTTAATTTTGCATGGCTTTTTAAAAGTGCATCTTGTCTCACAGCTGTTCGCCGCGTTAAAATATGAAACGTGCAATCTGTTGCCGACAGCGCGAGACATAATTCCGTTTTGGAATAAATGCTTTTTTCCCTTCTTCTTCTTCAATCAACATCGAGAGAAAAGCATCGCTTACGAACAAACACACAAACACAAGGGGAGAGAGAGAGACAGAGAGAGAGAGAGAGCGACACAGAGAGAGAGAGAGAGAGAGAGAGAGAGAGAGAGAGAGAGAGAGAGATGTGGAAAAGAGGCGAGCGGATCTTTCTGGCAATTTTTGAGACTACATGTCAGCAGAATGCATGATGTTCGGGAGGGAATAAAGGCGAGGGAAAGAGTGTTTAGTCACGAACACTAACTGCCTCGAACAGTTGATGTCCATCATCGCACCTGTGATTGATCTGCAGATGGACACCAGTGAAGCCCTTCATCGCCCCCTTGCGAAAGACTGACGGAAAACTTCTAATGTAGACTTGCAATTAAACCACTGTACATTTACATTTACATTTAGTCATTCAGCAGACGCTTAAATCCAAAGCGACTTATAAATGATGACAATAGAAGCAATCAAAACCAACAAAAGAGCAATGATATGCAAGTGCTATAACAAGTCTCAGTTAGCCTAACATAAAACATGTAGCAAGGTTTTTTTTATTATCTTTATTATAAATAAAAAGAAAAAGAATAGCGTGTTATACATAACAATTGTGAGATAAATTAAATAATCGAACCGAACGACCTTAAAAACCCAAAGGACAAAATGTAAAAGCACAGCCTACTAAACTATGCAACTTATGCCACTACTGACAAGAATACTAAAAATGGTGGACTGAGAATCCTCTATAACACACCCTGCTGAAAAAAACACCAATAGAAACCATCACATAATTTGTAATGGTTTTACTGGTTATAATGGGCCGGTTGTACTGGTTCTAATGGAAACTGTACAGTACTGTCTCTACTGGTAATCCGGTCGCCTTCTGTTGGTGGCTTGTTAAAGTCCAACTACCCTTTTTTAAGGAAAAATCCTAATGCACTGAAAAAAAAATTATGCAGAATTTTTTCAAGGTAAGTGGTTGCAAAAAATTTATTTTAGCTACATTTAAATAAAAAAATGTTGAAAGTTATTCAACTAAATTTGTTTATTTTTTAATGTAGCTAAATAAATTGATTGCAACCACTTCCCTTATATATAAATATTTGTAAATTCAGTGAATAATTTTTTTTTTCTTCAGTGTGGAACATGTCCCAAAAAATGGTTGTTTAATGGTTAAAAGTTGGTATGTAATGGATTTTGTGGTGGAAACCATTAGTGTTTCTGAGTGATTGCTGTTTTTTTGTTCTTTTTTTTTTTTCTTTTTTTTTCAATCAGGGTTAAAACTACACGCAGCCTTACTGGTTATACATAATTGATAAAGAAAATGATTAATGAATGGGAACCGAATGACCTTAAAACTCAAATGACAAAATGTAAATATGCAACCTACAAGCGTGGCCTCCCCAACAACACACCTTCCTCCAAACAGCACACTTTCAGAATTCTACCACATTTTCTAAGTAAAATTGCCTTCATTGATACATACTTTTGGACCATGGAAATAAATGCCTGTTGGTTTCGCTTTCCGTCGTGATCCCGCGGCTCGTGCAGTATTGAAGCTGGCAGGTGATTTTGGCGGGCTGCTAAGCGCGTGCTTTCTATTTCTCAGAGAAACCGTGCAAATGAATGAACATGGCGGGAAAAATGAGCAAATCAACGCACCTCGTTTTGTCACGACAAGAGGATGAGAGTTGGCTCTATCACACAGTGTGTGTGTTATACGATGTACTAATAACTTACCACAAATACTGACGAGCAAGAACGTTTCTGACACAAGCGATCGCCATATTTACGAGCGTACAATCCACGTCACGCAAAACAATTGCATGCGCATTTGTTTTTTTTTTTTTACCTTTTAGCCAACAATAAAATACTGTCAAGACAATAAACATGCACTTCTTAATCATAGTTTCTCATCATATCCACCCTTTTCATACTTGAGCCTAGTGTTTTAAATTTGAATGTTTACAGTGTAATTTTTTCTTAATTTGTGCAAAGCATCATATATGCGTAGAAAAAGGTGGATACTGCATATTATGAATAGTATTTGCACTTAAAATCTTATTTTTTTCCTTTGAACAGTGCCAGTCCAAGTGTGTGCAATTCAATGCTTGTTACACTAAAACATTCTGAAGGAGCTACAAGATCAAGGCAGTTTTAAGTACAGTTACAGATAATATTTTCAAATATGAATTCTACTTCCTAGAGATTGTCTCATCTCATGCACTGCGTTCATCTTACTATAAGCAATGCAATCATCATTACCATACAGGTAACATTTGCTAAGAGCACACACTCGCCTTATAAACAATACAATAACGCAAGCAAGCAAAAAAGGTGCATTTAATATGAAACAACTGGAACGATCTATGCATGTATTGTACTTATTTACCATTAGTGCAGTGCTGAAGGTGCTTCGATTCTGTCGCTTGTTAATAGGAGAAAACACATTAGTGGCCAGATCAGAGATGATAAGGCAGCTAATACAGTAAATTCACAATGACAAAGCCAACTTGCTAATTATCATCAGCCACAATCTTAGGAACAGATACGAGCCAGATTCACTTTGAAGAAGAAAGCACAACTCATAGACGATGAGAGAGTACAGTGTGCTTAAAAAATGTACAGGCTTACTTCGTCAGATATCTGAGTTTGGCGCAAGGTTATTTGTCCACACCATATGATGACTCTGCTGTAGGAAACTTTACAATTAAAAAGTCCACTTATTTTTGGTTCCTGCTGCATGCGTGTTGTTGAATAGAAATGCACACTGAAGAGCCGTGTAACTGGAACTGCTTACGAGGCAAATGCGTCATTTACCGTAATGTTAAGTGAAACTAAATCACATAATGGTTTTGTGTATTCTCTGGCTGATCCTGTCTCAGATTTGATGAGAAACCTGGCGACAAAAGCATTTTGCTGACCTTTCACCTCTATGATAATATAAAATATCGGATTATCGATTGGGAAAGAGGAAGATCAACACTGTTTGTTACAAGTTGTTGGGCAAGCTTCATTTCATTTGTTTGCAGGAATTAACAATACAATCGAGTTTATTAAGATTAAAGGACGTTCCCTTTTTTCACTTTCCCTCTGTGGACTGTTACTGGACAAATAGAAAAGTTGAGTTTAGAAACATGTGATCACCCGTAGAATTTGTTGGGAAGACCTGATATTTAGGCAATGATATTTTCACCTATTGACAAACACTTTTGAGATAGTAACCAGTACAGTAGTTGTTCTAGCAAATATTGCAGTAATGAATATGCAGCAGAATACCAAAGGCTAATTTCTTGTAAACCTCATTGTTCATTTATCGATTGTAACATGACAAAGATCAGATCTAAAAAACTAGTGCTAATATACAGACTCAGTTAAGTTGTATTGACAGTACTTAAAAGTATTAAATATTTGAATATTCCGAGCAGTGCTATTTAAATTGATATAGTTTCTCAAGTACCAGAGTTCACTGTAACAATATATTTAATTTTAAATTATAAATTTTTACATTTCTATTTTACTATTTACTTTAGTTAGGCAAATAATTTAAAATGGGCAGTAATGCAAAAAAAAGGCGCGAATTGTCAACGGAAACATTCTGAAATAAAAATTATTTATTGGCTTTTGAATTAAGAAACTAAGCCAAACTAAGTTAAATGTAAACGTAAACTAAAAAACTTAAGGTAAGTTAAGGTTGAAAAATACTTCATATGTAAATGTTACTTAACTGAGTCAAAAAAGGTAAGCTAAAACAAACATGTATTTATTTATTATTCTTAGTAATAGTTTATTTTACAGAACGAGATGTAGATGTGGGTCTCAAATGTTTTGTAGGATCTTAATCACTCAAACTTCACTCAGAAGTGGTCAGACGCAAATACCAGTGGACTTAACCTCTTTATAGTGAACTGCTAAAGAAAAAAACAACCATCCGATTGAAGAATCTGTAAAAGCCCAAAAATCATACGTGCAGGAGAAATCTACAGAACACCTGTACCTACAGCTCTGTTGTAACGTCTGGCCGAGGAGAGACAGTGATGCAAGCACATAAATATATATTCGCTACTGTATGTGCTTGTGTTTGCTGGAATGTGTGTCTCCAGGTTCAACACAGGTTTCTTATGAGGAGGTGACACTAGTGCCGACACATCTCTACTGAGAGCTTTGTTGTGTAACCACAGCCTGCTCATTTCGTCCCTGCTGGGCATCTGTGTGTGTGTGTGTGTGTGTGTGTCTGTGATTCATCCTGCTACGGGTGAATTAATATGATTGGAGAGCCCGTCGTAATATAGTTGTGCTTATTCAGATGGATTACCGCGGTGCGCATTACTGCAGGACTGGGATGTTTAGAGGAATTATGTATTATATCTTCTGTCATTTTTAATGCTATTCAGGCCGATATTTTCACTGGCTGGGAGAAAGACATGTAATGGGTGTCAGGTAGCCGTAGGCGGAATGCGATTATATGCATATCGCATTGACAGGAGACAGAAGTGACGTTTCTAAAATAATTTTTTCTCATTAATTCAGTGCATACGTTCCATGTGTTTCAGCACACCGATTATCTTCCAGAAATGAGCTTCACAGACTGGAGACTTCTACAGCAGGTAGATCTATAACCTCATGGATCCTGGGCAATGGAATGCAATTTCTATGCAAAACACATACATGCCCAAAGGCACACACACACACACACACACACACACACACACACACACACACACACACAATATGATGTGGGAACAGCAGAAATGTGTGTTTAGAGATCTGATGCAATCCACTGTATTTTAAAATATATGTATGTATGTTGTATACATAATGTAAAAAAAAAATATAATTATAACAAATAATATTAAATCATATCATTTAAATTATATATATATATTATAAAAACACACACATATATCATTTTTTTTATTATTTAATTTTTATTCAAATATTTAATTATATATTTAATTCTATTTTATTAACAAATATTTATTTATTTTAAAAGATTCTAATATGATATAATAATACACAAAGAATAAACAAAGAAAACTTAATAATGCAAAAAAAAATAGTCAAAACAAGGCAAAGCATATATATATGTGTGTGTGTGTGTGTATATATATATAGTTAGTTGTCAAACGATTAATCAGTGATTAATCACATCCAAAATAAAAAGTTTTTATACGCATTATATGTATTTGTATATTTATTATGTATACAAAAACACACATACACAGTATATATTTTATAACTATTTACATGTGTAAATTTATATTCATGTGATTTATATTTTGTATATAAATATATTTAATATATAAACAACATCTTTTTCTTACATAATATAAATGCATGTGTGTAAATTTTTAGATACATAATAAATAAACAGTAGCAATAAATATATTTGTGTATTAATT
>NC_056602.1:29999423-30013444 GCF_018340385.1 Cyprinus carpio | reverse complement strand
ACAAAGAATAAAACAAAGAAACGTAATAATGCAAAAAATAGTCAAAACAAGGCAAAGCATATATATGTGTGTGTGTGTGTGTGTGTGTATATATATATATAGTGCTGTCAAACGATTAATAAATTGATGATTAATCGATCATCAAAATAAAAGTTTTTGTTTACGTAATATATGTGTGTAGTACTGTGTATATTTATTATGTATACTAAGAAAACACACACATACAGTATATATTTTCAAAATATTTACATGTATATATTTATATTCATATAATTTGTATATATTTTGTATATAAATATATTTTAATATATAAACAACATCTTTTCTGGGAAATATATATAAATGCATGTGTGTAAATTTTCTTTATATACATAATAAATAAACAGTATACAATAAATATATTTGTGTGTTAATCATGACAATTGTTTGACAGCACTAATATAAGCGCATGTATATATATATATTATTTATAGGTTTTTGTGTAGGCGTTTAGTTGTTCTTGGTTTCCCCAGAATAACACGTTAGTTTTCTGTTTTATTATATAGCACAGTTAAATTAATGTGCCGCCACAGGTATTGTGTATATCTGTGTATTTTAAAGCACCTTCACATGACTCATCCATTTAGAATTTTGAGTCAAAAACTCCCTGTTCTATATTATATGAATTTGACTGTTTTGAGTTTTTTTGTTCATAACGTGAAGCTTTTTTAGTTCACTTTACAACAAGAAAATAATCAAGTGAAATGAAAAAAAACTTTCATTCATTGGATACAATGAACTTTTTCACTGAATTGTACAATTAGCGTGACATAAAAAGATTCATAAGATGACAGTGATGTCAGACTGGAAATGCAGTCATGAGCTTTTTGTCCGCGCTTTCGAGGCTCTCTTTGTGCTTGTAGCGGATTCACAGCACAGTATTTTTAAGTAACTACAGTTATAAATGACCAAAATAATCTGGCAGCTCAGCGGCACGCTGGCCTGTCAGAACCTCCACTCCTCCCCATCTGTCTTGGCTTCCCCCCCACCTCATTAGGATTCATATCCCAGAAAGGTGACTCTTCCAGCGGGCACAGTGACAGCCGGGTTCAGACGCCTGCAGGCAGAAGCAGTGACAGGTAACAGCCAGCTCTCTGGGGGGCGAGCGAGGGAGAGAGAGAGAGAGAGAGAGATGAGCAGGATCATCAAGTCAAAGATGCTTTCTATACAGATAGCAGGCGTGCTGATATCACCACCAGAGCCTGTCTGGATAGAGTACAAAATATCGTTGCATTGTTTTTATACCTGGTGCAATCTAGAAATTAAATCGATTTTTACTTTTCTGTTGAAAATACTTGGTGCTGTAATGATGCTGTATGTAACATTTTTGAAGACAAATTAATTTTTACACTTTATTGATTTGTATTGAGTTGCGCTTTCTTGATACTTGTTACTTGAGTCTATTTAATTGTAAGTTGGGGAATTTTTGTAAATAAAAGCTTCTGCACTGCAAAAAAAAAAAAAAAAACGAAAAAAAGAAAAAAAAAAGATACATAGATACATACATACATTGCATATATAGATTTGTTTTGTTTCCAGCTAAAATATAAAAAAAAATCTTGAATCAAGAAGGATATTCTAGACAAGTAAAAAATATTTTGCCTAATTTTTTTTTTTTTCAGAAAAAACAAGCAAAAATTAAGTGACTTTTTGCTTGTAACATGATGATGATTATTTTACTTGTTCTAAGCAAAAAGTCACTTAATTTTTGACTTTTTTTTTCTCGAAAGCAAGACAATAATTTTTACTTCTCTAGTAAATCCTTCTTGATTTAAGAATTTTTTGATATTTTGGCTGGAAACAAGACATTAAAGCTAAGTATGAAAAGCATTTTTTGCAGTGTGTAAATTAAAATAATCTCTCTCTCTCTCTCTCTCTCTCTCTCTCTCTCTCTCTCTCTTAATTCAATTCAATTCAAATGAGGCAATAAATATATTATACAACACAATGTTACCAAAGCAATAAATATATTATACAAACATACTGTTGAATAAAACGGAGGGGAAATAAACACATACATTTCCATCTTATCACAATGAAGAAGAAAAAAAACAGGACAAATGTCCTAAATGAATACAGAGAGCAACTGTGAAACGGAAAAGAGGGATCAGTGTTTGTCCCTCATCTGATGGCAGGAGGGCACATACAGTACTGCACTGCTAGGTGGATACACTTTTTTTTTCTCTACCAGAAATATACAAGAGTTTCTGTATTATCTCTCTCTCCGCCGCTTCCCTGTGGAGAGCATCCCCATCATCTCCAGCTGAATCTCAGTCGGACACTTGACTTGTGCTCCTCGCTGACTGCCTCATCCCTGACTCCACACGGGGCCAACAACACAGTCAAACACAGGTTTACAACGCGCAGCCACAAACTGACACAGAATACAGGTTAGGCAGAGCGACACACACACACACACACACACACACACACACACACACACACACAGAGGAGACCTGGAGTCTCGACACTGATTGTAACCTTTGTAAAAGTTTAATGCTCTGTGGACGTTAGTCAGGTCAGACACTACATGTTATTTGACATTAATGAATGTATTTGACATTAATGAATGTACTTCTGGCATTGATGAATGTGAACGCTATTTCTCAATGCAGAATTAAGTGTGTTTATAATTATATAAACAAATAAAATATATTGTAAATATACAATATAAATTACACACACACACACACACAGACACACACACACACACACACACACACACATATATATATATATATATATATATTTGGACACAGGCAAAATTTGTATTATTTTAGCTGTTGACCAAAACATATTCAAGTTACAGTTATATAATGAAAATGTGCTTAAAGTGCACACTCTGAGCTTTAATTTGAGGGTATTCTCATCACAATTGTAAATCTTAAGCATTTTATATTATATTTTTGTTCAACCCCTTGAAATAAAGGTTAAAGTCTGCACTTCAATTTCATCTTGATTGTTTTATTTTAATTCTATTCTGGTGGCATACATAGCCAAAATTCTGAAATAAAATGTATAATATATTTCCAAATATAATATATATATATATATATATATATATATAAATAAATATATTATACATTTATATATGTAAATATATTAATAACAAGAAAAATAAAGTGCTGTAAACTGTAAAACTTTGGACTAAAAAACTGTGATATAAAAATATGAAATAAAATATGAATGTGTGTGTCACATCCACACAAGGAGAGGAGAAGACGGGTAAGTATTTTCGTGAAGCTTTATTAGCATAGCATTTTAGGTGAAGCTTTACTAGCATAGCACTATAACAGAGCAGGTAAGTGTGGTCACAGACGGTGAATCTTCAAGCACTGATCAACTGGTGAGTCTGGGCACAGAGCTAAGCCAGTACAACAAAGAGTCACTTCCCCTTAATCGATGTGTCTGAATCTCCACAGAGCCACAACTACGGTCCACGAAGAGCAGGCAGAAGATCCACAAAGAATGTCCATGCAATCTTGATTCCAGCCAGGAGTGAGTGAGTGAGGTGAGTCTTTAAAGGGTGTGGTGGATTGCTGGTGCAGTTGCAGGTAATTAGTATTCAGGTGACAGTTCACGCGGATGTGCATGGGAGATTGAGGATGGTGACTGGCAATGGTGACTGGGACTGAGGGAACGAGGCTGAGGGTGTGACACTACCCCCTCCACGGGTGACTCCAGGCACCCTAGAGCGGGCGACGGGACGCACCACGACCTCTGGGAGCCGGGCTGTCCGGTGTTGTCGGTGGAACCTCATCGAGGAGAGCCGGGTCCAGGATGTCGCTATGCTGGGTACCCACGACCTCTCCGACCGAACCCCTCCCTAATCTATGAGGTACTCCAGGTGGCGTTCCTGCGCCGGGAGTCGAGGATCTCTTGACCTGGTAGATGCTGTCTCCGAGGATCTCGGGTTGGTCTGGAGGGGAGGCGTTCGGTTCTGTGGAGGAAGGAGAAACTGGATCAGTGTGACGCTTTAACAGTGAGACGGAAACGCGGGTGAACCGCGGTAGCGTGGTGGTAGGTCCAGGCGGTAGGTGACGGATTTCTTATCTGGGAATGGATGGGAACGGCCCTATGTAGCGGGGACTCAGCTTTTTGCAGGCAGTCGGAGGCGGATATCCCGAAAGTGGAGAGCCAAACCTTGTCTCCAGGTAGATAGACGGGATTAGGCGATCTGGCGGCGGTTAGCGGTCTCTGTGTGCCCGAACTGCCCGCTGGAGATGGATGTGAGCTGAGTCCCACACCCTCTCTCGCTTCTCCTGGAACCAGTGATCTACCGCTGGCACCTCAGAGACTTCTCCTGACCAGGGAAACAGCGTGGTTGATAGCCTAAAACACATTGAAAAGGGGTTAAGCCTGTAGTGGTTTGGAGAAGGGAGTTTTGGGCATACTCAGCCCACGGCAGATACTGGCTCCAGGTATCCTGGTGTTGAGAGCAGTAAGCACGGAGGTACCGCGGAGATTTCTTGAATCTTCCGCCGGGTCTGGCCGCTATTCTGTGGATGATATCCAGAAGATAAACTGACGGATGTCCCCAGAAGCTGGAAAACGCCAGACCAGACCCTGGAAATAAACTGAGGACCTCTGTCCGATACAATGTCCTCCGGAGTGCCATAATTCGAACACGCGCAGAAGAGGGCTTCATGGTCTCAACGCTGTGGGAAGACCTTTAAAGGGATTAGTTTGCAGGATTTAGAAAAACGATCTACAACAACCAGAATGGTAGTGTACCCCGTGAGGGGGGAAGGTCAGTGGCTAAATCCACCCCTTAGATGGGTCCAGGGTCGGCGAGGAATGGGCAGTGGTTGTAATTTACCTCACGGAAGTTGGACGAGGTGTGGTGGTAACGGCGAGACCGAGCATCCGAGGATGTACCGGTAACGCCACGCGAACCATGTTCGCCACCAGTACTTCTGCTGGATGAGCCGCAGAGGGTTCGCCTGCTGCCAGGGTGTCCTGAGCCAGGTGGACGTGTAGCGCACTTTCCAGTAGAGGGAGTCGCTGGCTTGTGGGCACGTGATATAAGACCCGGTGGGAACCTCCGGAGGTGCAGGCTCCTCGAGGGTGGCGGCTCGAATTTCCTCGTCGATCTGCCAGAGGATGGGCGCGAGGAAAACGGAGGGTGGCAGACATGGGTTTGGTGTTCTTCTATGTTCCGAGAGTAGATCAGGATATCGTCTATGTAGACAATGACGCGAATGGTGGAGATAATCCGCGGAATATTTCGTTCATGAAACTCTGGAAGATGGATGGACTGTTAGCAAGGCCATAGGGCATCACCTGATATTCGTAGTGCCAGCAGGGGTGATGAAGGCAGTCTTCCACTGCGTCTCCCTCTGGGATCTGGATCAGGTTGTAGGCACTCTGCGGAGGTCGAGTTTAAGTGAACACCTTGGCCCGGCGCGAGTTCCTCCAGAGCCGCCCGAACTGAGTGTGGTAACGGTGCGTGGCAGGCAATGTGGTGGCGTCATTTAGCACCCGATGAGTCGATGCATGGTCGAGAAGTCCGCCATCCTTTTTTGGGGGCGAAGAAAAACTGGATGCAGCTGGAGATGTGGATGGTCTGATGAACCCCTGATCGAGAGCCTCCTGGATGTATTCCTCCATAAGCCACCTGCTCCAGGACGGAGAGTGGATATATTTTCCCATGCGGTTAGTTTGGCACCTGGCAGCAGGTCGATACTACAATCCCAGGGCCGATGAGGTGGTAACGGGTGGCTTGTTCCTTGCTGAACACATCGGAATAGGAGGAGAGTAAAGGGCAGGTCTTCCCTCTCACGGAGGTGGAGGCCAATTGAAGAGGCGGTGGCGCAGACTGTGAACTCTGGACTGGTGAGCGATGAATGTGACTCTGGCATTCCGGGTCCCATGCCTGGATTTCCCTATGCTCCAGTTGATTTATGGATTATGTTGGGCCAACCACTACCTGCAGGATGGCGATCAGCGGTAGCGAGGAAGTCTGAGGAGGGCCAGTTGTTCCCGGTGTCCGTTAGGGGCAGAACGAGTTAGTAGCTCTCGTGTGTCCTTCTAGTTATTTTGCCACCAATGGTGATCCCTGAATGGGTCGTGATACGGTAAGTAGTCTCATTCTGGATGATGGGAATCACGATTGCTAGCAGTTCTGAGAGTGAAGATGAGATGAAGTTGCTGGCGGCTCGGAATCCACCAGGACATGGATGGAAAGATTGCGTGGGTTAATTGTTATCTGGGCTTTGATATGGGGTATGTGAGATACTGATGGGGGTAAATGAGACTGTACTCACCATTGGAAGGCGGACTGGGCAGGCGTGGATCAGGTGGAGTGGCTTCGCCACAGTATAAACACAGCCGCTCCTGGATCTGGCGCCTCCGTTCAGAGGCTTCTAGGCGGTAGGAGTCGGTGATCAGCAGGTTCCTCCTGGTCTCTACCGTTAGGGCGTTCTGGCCGATGGAGATGGCATATGAAGCCGTTGAGGCACAAGCCGAGGGTGCTGAGCAGCATTTATTGTCTTTCTAATGAATGTCTCTAGACTGACATTATAAATTAAGTGAAATGACCATTTGCTTTCTGATCTGGGGTTTTAAACGCTGCGGTCACGCAGCTAGTAGGGCAATTTGGTTCCAACCACTGGTGGCGAGGCTAATGTTCTGAAGCGGAGAGTGTAGTCGTATTTCAGCGGCTCCCCTGCGGAGATTTAAGAGTTCATCATGGATTGAGAGAGGAGTTAGGAGGCACCCGAACACTTCCTGGAGGTGAGTGGCGAGAGGCGAATGAGGATAGAACAGGACTTTTTGGAGCTCAAAAGAGCCTCTGCCCATTGTAAGCTAGATCGGTGAGAGAGATCACAAAGGCGACTTTTGGTGGCCTCATTGGGGAATTTACAGGTATTCAAGGCGTTGGCAGAACAGTGAGCACTGCAGAATGAACCCACTGCAGCCACTCGGTTCACCCGTATATGCGATGGGGCGTGCAAGGGGCGTGCTGTTGGTGGGGAAGCCTTGCAGTTTCAGTGGGTGGTGAAACTGACTGTAGTACTTGGCGGAGGGCAGTCCCCATTTGATGAAGCGGGTCGGGAGCCAGCTCCTGAGCTTCTGCGTTAACATCCATGGGAGATATGAAGTTCTGTTTTAGGGGCTGGAATCCTGTCACATCCACACAAGGAGAGGAGAAGGCCGGGTAAGTATTTTACGTGAAGCTTTATTCAGCATGGCACTATAACAGAGCAGGTGAAGTGTGGTCGCCAGGCGGTGAATCTTCAAGCACTGATCAACTGGTGAGTTCAGGTACAGATCTAAGCCAGTACAACAAAGAGTCACTTCCATGTCGATGTGTCTGAATCTCCACAGAGCCACAACTTCACGGTCCACGAAGAGCAGGCAGAAGATCCACAAAAGAATGTCCATGCAATCTTGATTCCAGCCGGTGAGTGAGTGAGTGGTGTGAGTCTTTAAAGGGGTGTGGTGATTGCTGGGTGCAGGTGCAGGTAGTTGAGTATTCAGGTGACAGTTCCATTAGGCGGTGCATGGGAGATTGAGTGGATGGTGACTGGCAATGGTGACTGGGACTGAGGGAACGAGCTGAGGGTGTGACAGTGTGAGACTTCTGATTTATTAGTCATTATAAGTAAATAGTAAAACTGTAAAGTATAGCATTAAATTTGCACCACAGTGGTTATGATATTATAAATTAATGTTATAAAATGTATACAAACAATTAATAAAATTATGTTATTAATTCCAAGTAATTAAGTATACACACACACACACACACACACACACACACTCACACACACAGTCATCTGGTTATTAAAAAGTATAAATATATTTATAACTAGTAAAATAGTGCAGTAAACAGTACAAACATTTGCACTAAAACAGTGTGTATTATTTTATAAAGTAAACAGTAAAATAAATAGAATTAGATTAACCCCCGATGAAGGCCAATCTATTATTGTAACTTGTTGGTGAATTGAAAAATCATTATTCTTCTTTGATTATTTTGGCCTCTTCACTCCACACACGTGCTGCTGGGATTGCTTTAAAAACACCTCTGTTGTTTCTTTCCATGCATCTTGTTGATTTTGTGAAGCTGCACCAGAATAACCGCACAAAACAAACACCAGTTTGCAGTATTAAGCAGAAAATGGGTTGTTTTTGTACAGCAGAATAACTGAAAGTCCTGCACATTAAAGTTAAAAACGCCTTAAAAATAGCGTCTGCTATTACTTTAAAAATATAGACAGATATGGTTGAAAAATCTGGAAAACGCTGGATTGTGAAAAATGAAATGTCACCTCAAAACCATATGGCACATGAAATGACTTTCTTTTCCCCTCACCGCTTCGCTTTCATTAAGTGTCAAATTAAATCTACCCATCTACCACTGGACCTCCTGTGTCTGCCGTTACAGCCAAAATACTAGTGGTTTTTAACCTCCAGAAATCTTCTCACACTTCTGCTCACCGACGGCCAGAATCTGCAAGAACTCACAGCTCCTTACTAGCCATCATGACATCTTTCCCATTCAAAGTCAGACTATTGCTCCAAAAAAAGAATCATAACAGCATCCAGACTTAAGTGATGCAAGTGAGAAACAGATCTAAATTTATTGCATTAGTCAATTTAAAAAAAGGACAAAGAAGAATCAAAATAATATCCAAATCTACTGATGCTACTGTATTTAATGGCATTACTCAAATAAAGCAAATATACTGCAGTATGGCCAAATCGAATTGAGATAGGGAGGTCATTCCAGCAGCTGGGAACAGTCCAGGAAAAGGTCTGTGAGAGTGATTTTGTGCCTCTTTGGGATGGCAACACTAACAGCTACCGTCGGGTCATCTGGTTGGAATGAGAAGTAGAGTTGAGTGTCATCAGCGTAGCAGTGATAAGAAAAGCCATTTTTCTGAATGACAGATCCTAATGACGTCATGTAGATGGAGAAGAGAAGCGGTCCAAGTACTGGAGCCTTGAGGAACCCCAGTAGCAAGTTGTTGTGACTTAAAAACTTCACCCCTCCAAGACCACCTGAAGAATCTATCAGAAAGGTAGGACTTAAACCACAGGAGTGTGGTTCCAGAGATGCCCATCTTTCTGAGGGTGGATAGGAGAATCTGGTGATTAACTGTGTCAAAAGCAGCAGACAGATCCAGCAAGATGAGTACTGAGGATCTGGAAGCTGCTCTTACCAGTCGCAGGGTTTCAGTAAACCGAGAGCAAGGCAGTCTCAGTTGAGTGTCCAGGAGGTTGTTCTTTACAAGAAACATAGAGAGTTGGTTGAACACAACTCACTTAAGTGTCTTTACAATGAACGGAAGAAGGGATACCGGTCTGTAGTTTTCTAAAAGTGCTGGATTTAGAGAGGGTTTCCTTAAGCAGTGGGGTTACCCGAGCCTGCATGAATGCTGTGGGAAATGTACCAGTGTGGAGAGAGGTGTTGATAACTTGAGTAAACGAAGGTATGACTAAAGAAGAAATGGCCTGAAGGAGGTGAGTGGGGATAGGATTGTATAAAAGCATCTGCTAAATGATTAAATGTAAATGTAAATGTAGGATCAAGTGGACAGGTAGTAGGATGATTGGAAAGGATAAGTTTGGAAACGTCCGTCTCCGAGAGTGGAGAGAAGGAGGAGAGAGAGTGTGTATTTGTCGTTTAGAAGTTATCATCAGATTGTGGTGTGGAGAATTGGTCACTGATGTTTCTTGTTTTAGTAATGAAGAATATTGCAAAGTCATCAGCTGTAAGAGTTGATGAAGGAGGACGTGGAGGAGGACAGAGATGAGAAACGATATCGTTGACACCCAATCAGGCAATCAGAATCAGTCCTGCTATAACGAGCTCAAGAATTTAAAAGCGGTTGATCGCCACTTGTCATTTTTACTGACAATATCGTCTTTATAGTTATCTTTAAAGTTACCATTCTTGGTGTGAACAGGGGGTTTATATTCGGAGTTTGCATTTGACTGTTTTTATTGATTTTGAGGAACACTGAATGTGTTTTTGAGTAAACACATGTTCATATTTAGTCTAGAACTACAGTAAGATCATGTTCACACACAAACACTCTGCACTTACTCCTGATTTCTGTCACCATGGCAACACCAGAGCTGTCACTCAATACATGGAAACAAAGTAACTGCTGTTACTTATTTGAAAAAGTAACTCCGATATTTCCTTCTTAATTAAAATGCAATGCATTATTTTACTAGATACTTAAAAAAGTAATCTGATTACATCCTTGTAATGTGTTAATCTCAATACTGGTAGGGACAGACCCAACAGAGCTCAAGCAGGCAGGCCGTCCTCGACTCTCACACCTGCATGATTAGTGAGAACAACCCCACCGAGCTCCATGCGACCGGTATCATTATTCACAGAAAACCAGGGTCACCGGTCCGGCGTGAGGAGGCGAGCCACTGATGGCGACCGCGGGACATTACAGTTCATTATTCTCCACTCATTGCACGCAGAAATGCGGATGTGGTAATGAGTGACGCCCGGGCCTCTTCGCCGTGAACTTCACAAAGTCTCTGATTAACAACTAAACAACTAACCACTGTCCACACCAGAGGAGGACAAAAAGCAGGCAAGAAAGCACAAACTGCACCGAATATATATATATATATATTTTTTAATGATTTTCACACACCTAAGAGGAGCTACTGGAGACATCAGCTGGCAGAAGCAATTAAAATGTGAAACTGTGGAGAGACTCGTTAATTACACACGACTGCGTGTTGTAGAGGAAGACAGAAAACCCACGTGTGTGGATTATCCTGAAAACATGTTACAATTGCTTGCATTTTGTATATACTGCTCATTTGACATCTTATATTGCTGTAGTGTAAAGCCTAGAGAAGAGAAAGAAACACAAATAAGAAATGTTAAATGTAAATTATTTCAGCTAGAATGAGAACTAACGGACAGCATATACAATAGTTCAGCACAAAATTAAAATCCATTGATTATTTGCCATATATTTTTATATTTAAACTGCTGTTTTGGTATCAAACCTGACCTGAGGCATCAATTTTATTATTAGGAATCAATTTACAGTTAATAATGAAATATGTTAGATTTGGGTTAGTTCCTTAGAAAATAAAGAGTCACAATGGTCATTTAATTTAATCTCAATGTGAGCTATTTTTGGCATCTTCATATTCTTTAACGTTTCCAGAAAAGTCTTCTGCTCACCAAGGCTGCATTTATTTGACCAAAAATACATCAAAAATTATGAAATATTATTACAATTTAAAACATCTGTTTTCTATGTGAATATCTGTTTAACTGTAATTTATTTCTGTGATGCAAAGCTGAATTTTCAGCATCATTACTCCAGTCTTCAGTGTCACATGATCTTCAGAAATCATTCTAATATGATGATTCACTGCTCAAGAAACATTTCTGATTATTATCAATGTTGAAAACAGTCACTGCACAATATTTTTGTGGAAACAAGATTAACGTCATTTACTAAAAAAAAAAAAAAAAAAAAAAAAAAAAAATTTTTTAGGTTGTACTATCTTGTGGGGATATTTGGTCACACACACACACACACACACACACTGTTAACAAATTAGAGTTACATATTACGTCTTATTTCATAACTAGCACACACACTTACACATTAGCCGTGTTGTAATCTACACGCTTCTGTTCAGGACTGATTGACTTCGTCTTTTCTCAGTATATCTGGGCTGTTTGTCTGTTGTCTCACCCTCTGCTGGAGCATCTCATGCGTGTTTGTGCCGATACTGGACTGGATTTTCAAGCCTAAATGTTAACAAGCTTCTGTTCGTCTGTTAGTCTGTATCAGAAGTGCAGCAGGCCCACTGGGACCTCGGGATGCTGTTCTCCTCTCATGTAATGAGGACATCAGGCCGACATGTCTCTACAGCAACCGCGTGGGTCCCCTGTGCTGTGTGTGTGTGTGTGTGTGTGTGTGTGTGTTTCTCTGGAGAAAGTGCATCATCAGGGGAATTGCTCTTTCACTGCTCCACGACACCTAATGGAGTTTGTTAAATGTCACCGTAAAAAAAGTTTTCATTGATAAAGCTCTGAAAAAACCTCACTGACTGATGTTTTAGTGCACTTTCTGCAAATATGTGTCCCTGCAGCACAAAACCAGTCATAAGTAGCACAGGGCATATTTGTAGAAATAGACAATACATTGTATGAGTCACAATTATACATTTCTCTTTTCCATGCCAAAAATCATTAGGATATTAAGTAAAGATCATGTTCCATGAAAATATTTTGTAAATTTCCTACCGTAAAATATATCAAACTTAATTTTGATTAGTAATATGCATTGCTAAGAACTTCATTTTGAACAACTTTAAAGATGATTTTCTCAATATTTTTTGATTTTTGCTCCCCTCAGATTCCAGATTTTCAAAATAGTTGTATCTCAGACAAATATTGTCCTCTAACAAACCAAACAACAATGGAGATATTGGGATAAATATCAACTAAACTAAAGTTAACTACACTTATGATATAAAATCTATAATAGGCATCTTATAAAAATATAGTCAAGCACAAACACTTTAAGTTGAAACAACACATTATTATTTATTCGCATTAAATTTTTAACTAATCTCAGCATCACATTTTTTACAATTGACATTGTACCTCATAGTGACTTTTTAATCACTGTTTTTATTATTTCGATGGCACTACTGTTTAAAGCTTTGAAAAGAGGTTGATGGAGTTTTTTTTTTTAGAAATTAACACTTTTGTTCATTAAGGATGCATTAAATTGATCAAAAGTATTGTAAAAGACATTTATAATGTATACAGCAGATTTCTATTTCAAATAAATGCTGTTCTTTGAACTATCTATTCATCTGTAGATCTGAAAAATAAAATGTATATCAAAATATTCCACAAAAATATTGAACTGTTTTCAACATTGATAATAATCAGAAATGTTTCTTGAGCAGCAAATCATCATATTAGAATGATTTCCTGAAGATCATGTGACACTGAAGACTGGAGTAATGATGCTGAAAATGCAGCTGCATCACACAGAAATAAATTACAGTTTAACTTACATATTCACACTGAAAACAGCTGTTTTTAAATTACAATAATATTTCCACTAATTTTACTGTAATTTTTGATCATGCTGCTTCAAGTACAAGCGTGAACAAACACACCGACATCGATCCACAGCTAAAGAGGCCTGAATCCGTCATTTTATCAAATTCTTGTAAATGCTGAACACAGTGCAAGAAAAAGTTTGTTTAATGCAAATGAGCAATAATGAGATGCACCAATGACCAATGGGAGAGCAGGGCAAGCACAAAAATTACAAGCGCTGGTAATAAATCTGCAGGGAGACTGTATTCTCTGCATCAGCTGTCATATCAGACACTTTCACCATATAATCAACTGCTTATAAGCAAAACCCCTCCTGGCTCATTTTGCCTTATATACATTATAAATATACACAGAACACACACATGCATATGTGTAAACAAAACTTTTTATTTTGGATCACGATTAATGGATGACAGCACTTATTACATTATATAGATATATTAAATTATTTATATAATTAAGAATATTTCATTTTCTATTGAATATATAATTTAATATTTATTTTAATTTTTAATTATAAATTTCTATATTAGAAATTCACTTTAATATATAGATATATTAGAGATTATACTAATAGCATTTATTATATTAATATTAACTACTATATTTATAATATTAAATCATATATTAGGATTAGTATTTTATATTTTAATGCCTCTTTCCACATTTTCATAGTTTTCCTGTAATATTGCTAAATGCAGCTTAGCGAATAAAATATTTTTATATTTTTTGTAAGCTTTTGTTTATTTTAATTGTTTTTATTTTACAATTATTAACATTTTTATTAATAACTATTATAACAATATATTTTTTTTTATTTAATATATTATTATTAATTATTTTTATTATTAAATAACATTATTATAATAATATTAAATAAATACTAATTAATTAA
>NC_056602.1:29995360-29998363 GCF_018340385.1 Cyprinus carpio | reverse complement strand
TAATATTAAATAAATACTAATTAATTAGCTTCTCATCAGCTCACAAACCAAACCCGGATCTAGCTAAAAATCCTGTTTGACGTTGAAACATGAAATCTTACAGAAGCAAAATGTATTGTGAATATAGTTTCATGTCCAGTAAAAAAAAAAAAAAATCCCATGATCATATGACGTGTGTTTTCGAGAAGCACACAGGAACTTATGAAGCTTCACACGCATCATTTCCTCCTTCAGTCCAGGATTGCAGGATGTAAGACAGAGTTTCTAGAATTCAAGACAGCGCCGGGGAGCGTGTGTGTGTGTGTGCGTGTGTGTGAACACACACCTCTGTACTTAATGATGGACGGTAGGCCTGTAAATCGCCTTCATTCAATATAAATAACCAGCATTAATTATACCAACCATCAGTCAGTCAAGAACCGACCCATCTTTTATTCATTATACACCTTTACTATACGGCAGACAGCACTAGTGACATCTTTAAACTGCTGTTTTGGGCAATAAACCTGACCTGAGGCATCAATTTTATTATTAGGAATCAATTTACAAAGCACAATGAAATATGTTAGATTTGGGTTAGTTCCTTAGAAATAAAGAGTCACAATGGTCATTTTAATTTAATCTCAATGTGAGCTATTTTTGGCATCTTTCATATTCTTAACGCTTCCAGAAAAGCTCTTCACTACCAAGGCTGCATTTATTTGACCAAAAATACATCAAAATTATGAAATATTATTACAATTTAAAAACATCATTTTCTATGTGAATATCTGTTTAACTGTAATTTAAGAAACAATGCAAAGCTGAATTTTCAGCATCATTACTCCAGTCTTCAGTGTCACATGATCTTCAGAAATCATTCTAATATGATGATTCACTGCTCAAGAAACATTTCTGATTATTATCAATGTTGAAAACAGTCACTGCACAATATTTTTGTGGGAAACAAGATTAACGCCATTTACTAAAAAAATTTTTAGGTTGTACTATCTTTGTGGGGATATTTGGTCACACACACACACACACACACACACTGTTAACAAATTAGAGTTACATATTACGCCTTATTTCATAACTAGCACACACACTTACACATTAGCCGTGTTGTAATCTACACGCTTCTGTTCACATACTGATTGACTCGTCTTTTCTCAGTATATCTGGTCTGTTTGTCTGTTGTCTCACCCTCTGCTGGAGCATCTCATGCGTGTTTGACGATACTGGACTGGATTTTCAAGCCTAAATATTTAACAAGCTTCTGTTGCGTCTGTTCGTCTGTCAGAAGTGCAGCGGAGACGCAGGACCTCCGGGATGCTGTTCTCCTCTCATGTAATGAGACATCAGACGACATGTCTACAGCAACACGTGGGTCACCTGTGCTGTGTGTGTGTGTGTGTGTGTGTGTGTGTTTCTCCTGGAGAAAGTGCATCATCAGGGGTTGCTCTTTCCTGCTCACGACTTTACCTAATGGGTTTGTTAATGTCACCGTAAAAAAGTTTTCATTGATAAAGCTCTGAAAAACCTCACTGACTGATGTTTTAGTGCACTTTCTGCAAATATATGTGTCCCTGCAGCACAAAAAAGCAGCCATAAGTGTCATGGGTATATTTGTAAAGCAATAGACAACAATACATTGTAAGGGGTCGTAAATTATACATTTCTCTTTTATGCCAAAAATCATTAGGATATTAGAAGTAAAGATCATGTTCCATGAAGATATTTAGTAAATTTCCTATCGTAAATATATCAAAGCAATTTTTTGATTAGTAAATATGCATTGCTAAGAACTTCATTTGAACAACTTTAAAGATGATTTTCCTCAATATTTAGATTTTTTGCTCCCTCAGATTCCAGATTTTCAAATAGTTGTATCTCAGACAAATATTGTCCTCCCAACAAACCACAATACACATCAATGAGTATATTTTATATGTCTATTCAGCTTAATCTAAACTAAAGTTAACTACACTTATGCGATATAAAATCTATAATAGGCATCTTATAAAATATAGTCAAGCACAAACACTTTAAGTTGGAAATGTCACATTTTTGTTATTTATTCTAACGTGAAATTTTTGAACCCAAATCGCCAGCACTATTTTACAGTATTAGAACTGTACTGCATATAGCACTCTTTTAATCACTGCTTTTATTATTTCTGGAGTTTAAACACACACTACTGTTTAAAGCTTTGCCTTCGGTAAGGTTTTTTTTTTTTTTAAGAAATTAACAATTTTATTAATCAAGGATGCATTAAATTGATCAAAAGTCACTTATAATGTTACAGCAGATTTCTATTTCAAATAAATGCTGCTCTTTGAACTTTCTATTCATTCAGAATCCTGAAAAATGAAATGTATCAGTTTCCACAAAAATACTGAACTGTTTTCAACATTGATAATAATCAGAAATGTTTCTTGAGCAGCAAATCATCATATTAGAATGATTTCTGAAGATCATGTGACACTGAAGACTGGAGGAATTATGATGAAAATTAACAGAAATAAATTACAGTTTAACAGATATTCACACAGAAAACAGCTGTTTTAAATTACAATAATATTTCACAATTTTTACTGTATTTTTGATCATGCTGCTTCAAGTACAAGCGTGAACAAACACACCGACATCGATCCACAGCTAAAAGAGGCCTGAATCCGTCATTTTATCAAATTCTTGTAAATGCTGAACACAGTGCAAGAAAAGTTTGTTTAATGCAAATGAGCAATAATGAGATGCACCAATGACCAATAGGAGAGCAGGAGCAGAAACGCCCACAAAAATTACAAACGCTGGTAATAAATCACTGCAGGAGACTGTATTCTCTGCATCAGCTGTCATATCCAGACACTTTCACCATATAATCAACTGCTTATGAAAAAAACCCCTCCTGGCTCATTTATATATACATTATAAATATACACAGAACACACACATACTGTATATTATGCAAACAAAAACTTTTATTTTGGATGCGATTAATCGTATTATATAGATATATTA
>NC_056602.1:29994360-29994436 GCF_018340385.1 Cyprinus carpio | reverse complement strand
TCATTGTGTGTGTGTGTGTGTGTGTGTGTGTGTGTGTGTGTGTGTGTGTGTGTGTCTGTATGTGTGTATGTAAGTG
>NC_056602.1:29993848-29994138 GCF_018340385.1 Cyprinus carpio | reverse complement strand
ATGTACACACACACACACACACACACACACACACACACACACACACACACACACACACACACTGTATGCTGAAAGCCTAATTATGTGTGATGGAGCAGAATTCTATCCCAGCAGAAATAATAAAGAATGGAATTGAGAATTAAGTATGGAATGACAAAGAAATGAAAATAATGAGACAGACCCGAGCAAATGAGACACAAATGTGTGTGTTTACAGTCGCATGAGGAGAAATCAGAAAATATGTGCACGTGTAGTGATTTGAAAAATAAATCTGACGTCTGTCTGGGTGA
>NC_056602.1:29918603-29993552 GCF_018340385.1 Cyprinus carpio | reverse complement strand
TGGAACTGTGTGTGTGTGTGTGTGTGTGTGTGTGTGTGTGTGTGTGTGTGTGTGTTTGTGTGATCTGACTGTTTGGCAGTCTTCTTGCTGTTATTGTTGAGTAAATATGTGTGCATATATTGATCTGAGAATCTTCTGTGTGTTATTGGTGGAAACAGGCGCCTGTTTCTAGTGCTGGACTCAGCAGAGACACGACAGACTCACAGAGAGACTATAAACACACACACACCTCTGACACAACTACAGCAACCTACAAAAACACACACCTCTTTGACACAGTGCTGTATGATTCTGATCTATTACAGCAGCTCAAACAAGTGAAACACACACACACACACACACACACCACTTTCATGCCATCTCATATTTCATACCAAAATCAAATTTGAGCATAAAAAATATTTTACTTTCATAATAATGTCACACTGTATTTAAATGTAAGTTTGTTCTAGTTTAAAGTGAAACTAAATAATAATAAAAAAAACTTTTTTCGTAAAAAATACAGCAATATAAAATAATTTAAATTAACTGTTAAAAAATTAAAATAACACCCCCCCCCTCCCACAGCCCCCCCCAACCAAAATCTGTGACCACTTAGATGACCCTTATGAACTAGTTTCATATGGTCCAAGGGTCACATATGTGTTGATGATTGTGTTCAGGATGAAACAGTGAACATTGTGGTGTCTTTGTGTGAGTTCGTAAAAAAGGACTGATCAAATAAATGCTACCCACAGTCGATTTATTTGTAGGCGTCAGACGGGATGGAGATGGATCTGAAATACTCACGGCACGGCACAGCTCTCTGAAATGGAAAGTCGTATCAGAATAAATGGTCAGCATGACGCTCGGCTTTCTTTTTACCAGATCGCTCACATGAAACGAAAGACAGATTCCTTCATTCCGCGTCTCTCCCGTGAGTGATGAAAGACAAAACACGGTTCTGCTCGAGCGGCCTCCAGATTTGTTCTGCGCTGATCCAGAAGCGCCTCCTCAGATCGACTCTATTAAGAAAGCAAGCGGAGAGAGATGATTTCAGAGCGATGCTTTTTCCACAGCGAGGCGTCTCAAACACACACACACACACACACACACACTCACATTCACAATTTACAGTGACTTGACACGTGTGTCTTGAAATGAACAGAATCACTCTGATTCAGGCATCAGCGCTTACTGTAAAATCACACTATGAATACAGTCTGGCGGCCTGTGATGACATGCACTCTGAACAATCACAAAAAAGATGTTACTGTCATGATTATACAATCAGTAGAGGTACAGTACACCTCCAAATTCTGTGTTAAAATGAAAATGCCTCTTACTATTAGAATATGCTGCTTTGGCACCCCTGCAGTGAGAAACTTTGCTGTTGTCATGCTAATCCCTGAACACGGTTGGTTTCCTGCACATGAGGAAATCAGAAAAATGTCTGGGTAAATAGACTATTGTTTAAAAAGTTTATGTTTTTCAAAGAAATTTTATTTGAAATTATTAATCGAAAATACAGTAAAAATTGTGAAATATTATTACAGTTTAAAATAGCTGTTTTCTTTGTGAATATCTGTTAAAAGTTGTAATTATTGCCTGTGATGTGCAGCTGTATTTTCCGAATCGTTACGCCAGTCTTCAGTTGTCAACATGATCTTCAGGCAAATCATTCAATATGATGATTTAGCTGCTTATGAAAACAGTATCTTTTGGGGAATTGTGTGATACACTACATTCAACACGTTGGGCCGGTCAGTAAGATTTTATTTGTATGAAATTAATATTTTTATTAATTAAGGATGCACATTAATTGAGCAAAAGTGACGGTAAAGACATTCATCAGGTTACAAAAGATTTATATTTCAAAATAAAGGCTGTTCTTTTACATATTTTCTATCTCCTCTATGAATCCTGAAAAATACAATGCATCACGGTAATGTTCCTACTCAAACAATATGGTGCGGCACGCATGTTTTCAACATTGATAATAATCAGAAATGGTCTCTTTGAGTCAGCATAATCATCATATTAGACTGATTTCCCAGAGCATCATGGTGACCACTGAGACCTGGACGTTCAGGTAAAGATGCTGAAAAATACAGCCTGCACATCACAGAAATAAATTACCACACTTAACCGTCCCCCTTCATATTCCGCAAAACAATTATTTTGAATTACAATACAATATTACAAATTTGTTACTGTATATTTTGATCAAATAAAATGACAGCCTTTGGTGAGCAGAAGAGGCGTTCAAAAACATGAAATCATCTTACTGACCTGAAACCTTTAGAGCGATGAGCATGTTTTATTTTCTAGTTTCAATCTCATGATGGTTGGGTGTGGTTTCAGATGCTGCAGCTGTCCAACACATCACAGTCTGCACAGCGGAGTGTGTTGAATCTGTACAGTAGGTGAAGTGATTGCAAGAAAAATCAGCCTGAAGAATCTTTAACGCACAAGCAAATGTGCGTTAACACATGACAGAGACGGTTTTTTTTTTTTTTTATGAAGAAGGAGCTGTGAGATCGAACGGGAGCGGACCCGCCGTTATATGCCGTTACACACAGAGGCAAACACACACACACACACACACACACACACACACACACAACACACACACACACACCGGCTGGTTTCAGCATTAGCTCCGTAAGGAAGGATATTCTTCATTGGCAGATAAAGTGACATGCACAGTGGCCAGGAGGGTGTAGTATGCTGATATCAGCAACACACTGATAAAGAGATCTCACACACACACACACACACACACACACACACACACACACACACACACACACACACCACCACACACCACTCAACACTGCAAACCACATAGAAAATATGAATAAATGTTAAATAAGTTCAAAAAGACACCGAGCAAGCAGCACAAAACACTAAACACTCGTTTCACTGACAAACAGCCTCAAATGCTTCTCCAGAATATATTTATCATCTGGAAATTCCTCCTCCAGAGTTTCAGATTTACTGTATATGTAAATAAATCTGTGACTGATTACTTTTGAACAAAGCACTAATTTCCTGTTATTATCTTCAGTTCTGAACAACTGCTGCTGCTTTTTCTGAACTGAGTTTTCCACAGTGTCATGTTTTTGAAAGAGTCTCTTCTGCTCACCAAGGCTGCATTTATTTGATCAAAAATACTATAAAATAGTGAAATATTATTAACATTGAAAACAGCTGTTTTCTGTGTGAATATCTGTTAAACTGTAATTTATTTCTGTGATGTGCAGCTGTATTTTCAGCATCATTACTCCAGTCTTCAGTGTCACATGATCTTCAGAAATCATTCTAATATGATGATTTGCTGCTCAAGAAACATTTCTGATTTTTATCAATGTTGAAAACAGTATTATTTTTGTGGAAACTATGACACATTTTATTTTTCAGGATTCACAGATTAATAGAAATTCAAGAGAACAGCATTTTATTTGAAATAGAAATCTTTTGTAACATAAATGTCTTTCCTGGCACTTTAATCATCAATTTAATGCATCCTTGCTGAAAAAAAAAATATTAATTTAAAATATTATGTTTACTGATTTTCAAGCTATACTCTCTATAACTTCATGTATTCACTGGAAATCAAACGAATGACCCTGCCGTTGCTCTACTGTTGGATCTACAGAAATGCCATTTCAGATAAACTGCACATAAAACACATGAATTCACTCTTTTTATTTTATCATCCCAACCTGGCAACTATTTTCACTCGCTCTTCTTTACACTGCAGACACAGCGCTGACATTTTATATATTTTGTTGTATGAATATCTGGACATGCAATAGGTCAAAAGAAAGAATTTGTTCCCTTTTTAACTAAATTGTGTGGCACAATAGAATAATTCAATGCCCTCATTCTAAGCCAATTCATGTGCACAAGTTAATAATTCGTTTACTTGTCTTCACTAAATTCCGTAGCAAACCTTTCGTTGAATCAAATCAATGGGAATGAATTATTCACATGCATATGTGTACTTCCTTCTACTCACTCTACGAACTCTGCAATCGGGACGTAATCATGAGTAAATTTTGAGCCAAACTAATTATACCATATTCAATAGACTAAAACGTGACACAGTTTAATTGAGTAAAACTAATAACTTCCCAGACTTGTTGTGATAACCACTAAAAAATAACAGTGGCTTGAGGTGATTTTCTTAATCTTTAGTTATGGTTCGTATTGTTGCTTGTTGAAGCTGTAAAACCCATATATGCCGGTGACAATGGATTGAAAATCAATGCATAGTGGAGAGATATTGTCGTTTTAAAATTATGTATTTTATTGCCTACCAAAAAAAGGGCCTGGTAGGGACTACCAATGAGCTCCTTTCCTGGGTTGGTGACATCACCAACACAGACACCTTACATTTAATAACTCGCCCCCACAAAACTTTCGTCCTTTTAAAAAAAAAAAAAATCAGTGGGTTCATATTTCTTACAGTTTTTGCATTCCATAGCAAGCATTCTTGAGACCCGTGTTTATGACCAACTTCACGAGCAGAAAGCGACGACAAAATCCAGAATGGCGTCTAACAATTGAGCCCACTTAGTCTGCCGCACAAAGCACTGACAAACAAAGTGTAGGAATAGAGAAGAGACGGAATATATAAAATAAGCTTCTGGATCGGGATAATACCATGGCCTCCTTGATAAGGAGGGTTGTAAGTCTCCTTCCTCTCTCACACTTAATATCAGTATTGGATGGAACCAATATTTTCTATTTCTTTCTCTTGTAAAAAGAGAAAAAAAGAGAGGAAATGTTAAGGTCACTGAAGAGAGAGGACAGTAAAATCATCCTCACTGCTTGTTTTGCAAAAATTTCTTCACAACGCAGTTTGTTCCTCCCATTAACTACGCATCGGTGACTCTACTACTGTAGGCTACTAATACAGCCAGGAGCATCATCATGGCTTGTGATTGTTCGATAGAAAGGCCGTGCTCGAGTATTCTGTTTCGCGTGTGCCTGCGTCGTTTGATGCCGCGGCTCGGGCGGCGCGTGTTAGCAGATATAATAAAGGGCTTATTCGTTGGGAGGGCAATTTCACAGCAGCACGCGATAATTGAAACAGTGTGCTCAAAAAATTCTATTATCTCCGCAGAGACGCCGAGCCGCCGGGAACAATTCTGCGAAAATGACACCTTCCTCGAGTCATTGAGCAGGAGAGGTGAGAAGGGCACTTCTTAGTCATCTGCAGGCTGAGGACAAGTTCGCAAGGACTGCTCGAGCTGGACGCTTCACGGTCAGAGAGAGCCGCCGTGGGTGTGATTCCCATGCAGAATTTCAAATCCAGTTAAATTTCAGTTCAATTACGGAAGTTTAAAAAAAGCATGAACTGAGGTAGCAAAGTCAGGAACTAGATTAAAATCAACCGGAAATGGTCTCAAGAAATTAATAGAACCACAAAAAAAGTGTCAAAATATTTGAACGTTGGCTTCAAAAAATAAATCAAAATAAATAAAATAAAATAAAAAGCGTAAACACATTCTTTTATTGTAAGGTTTTAATAAGGCCATACTAACAAAACAAATAATAGAACAACAACCAACACAAAAACAAAAAAAAAATTCAGTCTAAAGCTTTAAAGTTCCAGTAGGCCTTACTGCAATAGAGTACATAAACACTCAGCTTAAAACGATTTTATATTTGGGGTATTATATTCCTAATCCTTCTTGACAATTAAAAAAAAACCCAAAAAAAAACCCCCAAAATCAACAGTTAAAAACAAGTATTTACATTTGAGTTATCTATGGGCCTAACTGACCAACTGACAGATAATAACCACTCAATGAAATAGAGTAAAAAGTCTACTAAAAAAGTCTATTAAAAAAAGAAACACTTCCCAGAAGCATTATGCGCTCTTAAAAAGAAACTCAGTACAATTTTTATCCACTTCCTGTCATACCATTCATCTCCCGTGTGGGGTGTTTTTTTTTGACTGCACATTATGAATTGCAGTGAGTACTTCTTCTGCAAAATTAAATGCCATAATTGTGAGAAGAAAATTCTGATACTGTGATGGGGGGGGGGTGGAGATGGGGGGGGGAATCGTATCTTTAAACATTCCTTTAATTAGTGGAGGGGACAACGAAGAAAGAAGAAACGAAGCAACAGAATTGCAAAATGTAAACAGTTTCTTTACTGAAATCCCTATTTTACATCTCCCGGAGAAAAATAAATTTTGAGATATAAAAACTCTGTATTGTGAAAAAAAACTATGTATTGTGAAATAAGAAGTCACAATTATCTTTATTTTTTTTATTAAGCTCTGGTAGAAACAAAAACACAGAATTGTGATATGAATAGCAAGATGTACACTTAGATTTTCTACAAGTCAGAATTTTGAGTTTATATCTCAATTCTGAGAAAAAAAAAAAGTCTAAATTATTAAAAAGTTTTCTTTTCTATTTTTTTTTTAATCACTATCGGAAAATAGGCTTTAGTTAATACAGAAAAAGAACAATATGTGGTGGTTAACATTAACAGCTTATGACTCCTTGACTAGTGTTGATTCACATCGTCACCAAATGTCATTTGACCACGAGTTTTCTTTTGTTCTTAAATTTTCATGTAGTGCCTACCTTATGTTGCTTTGCACCTATATTTCAATTGTTGCCACGGTTTGAATTTTACCACAGCAACAATGCTCTGGCAATATGCGTGTAGAACTACACGTCATGCCAATAAAACAACCTTAAACATGGGAAATTAGCTACAGTGTGTCTGTTCTATCAAAGATTCACACTTAACTTTACAAACTCCATGCTCTCTTGCTGTTGTTCTGCACCTTTTCTCTCGCACTATTATTCAAGATTGAGAAATCCTGGTCTCTCTGTCATCACCCTGTGTTCATCAGCACATATTACTGTTGCACTAATTGGAAGATGAGTCCCGATTAATCACGCGCACATACACAGGTGACAGAGTCACGGAGAGACTTAAGTGGGCCATACCGATTGGCTGGAGACTAATTGAGCATTGATGGTGTGTACGTGAGAGCGCGAGAGTGACACGCCGCTCCAATTAAAACACACACACACACACACACACACACACACACACACACACACACGCGTGTCTAGGCTTTAATTGCCGGTTGAAGGTTTGAACTGTTCTTCTTCTTCTTTATACTAATTGTCCGGCTTCCCTTAGCGAGACAGAGGCCTGCTTCTGCTGACATATCTGAACAACATCTAACTGAAAAAACAAACACATGCTTATTAAAGACGAGCTCCGCCGAGATGTGTCGCTTTTCTGCAGTTTTGCTTTTAATGAAACGAGCAGCTTGTCAGAAGCATGATGGGAAGCTCTTAAAAAAGAGAGAGAGCTGAGAGAGAGGGAGCACAGTTCCGCCCATCTATCAGCTGGAAATGCAAACAGACTAACAATAACCGCTAATCAAATGATGCATTTATTGCTATAGCTATTAATAAGCTAAATGGCTTTATTAACAGATGTATAACGTGTGCATTTGAGGCTAATGATCTTACATAGCCGTCCGATAATGAGAGCGTAATGAAAAATTTAATGAAGTAAAAAATCCAGCTACTGTGGGAGAACACGTTGCACTCACAGGAAACTCTAACTAGACGTCATCCATCACGGCTCGTGCACGGGCCAAATATTATCTATGTGAAACAGTAAGGAGCCGTCCTTGTGGAAAATAGAGCCTGTATTAACGCATGCAATTCTGGGTCAAGATGTTGCTGTGGGGAATAAAAATGATTCCTATAAGTGCTTGAGACTAACAAGTTACTCTGAACGAAGCGATGAACTTTATGCATCTGAACTTTGCACTTTATCCGGGTACAAATAGTGGAGTTAGTAAATGAGGAGAAGAAGAAAGTGATGAAAAGCAGAGTCGCTGATAAATGCTAGAAACTCTTGAGACGAACAATGCAACAGTCAAAACAGACCAAATGTATTCTTAGATACAAATTAAACCCGCTACCGCCCCTCGTCAGCTGATGTGGGGAAGAGAGATTTGGGGCTGAAGCGAAGTGAGATACTGCAGCTGTTATTAGTGGTGGTTTTGGTGAGTCAAGAATCTACTGTTGTTATTATTCCAGATGACATGAACAGAAAACCACTTAGGAACACCCTAGCAACCCCATAGCAACCACTCAGAACACCCTAGATACCTTAAAGCTCTAGTCACCTCAAAACAGACTCTCAGAACACTCCAGCAACCCCATAGCAACCACTCAAAACACCCTAGCAACTCCTTAACAATCACTCAGAAAACTCTAACAACCTCAAAGCCCTAGTAACCTCATGACAGCACTCAGCAATTCCACTTTGAACCTCATAGGTACTATTCAGAACACCCTAGCAACCCCATAGTACCCACTCAGAACACCCTAGCAACTCCTTAACAACCACTCAGAACACTCTAACAATCACCAAAGCCCTAGTAACTCCCATGACAGCACTCAGAACACCCTAACAACCTTATAGGAACTACTTGGAACACCCTAGCAACCCCATAGTAACCACTCAGAACACTCTAGCAGCTCCTTAGCAACCACTCAAAACACCCTAGCAACCCCTTATCAACTACTCAGAATACTCTAGCAACCTCAAAGCCCTAGTAACCCCATGACAGAACTCAGAACACCCTAGCAACCTCATAGTGACTACTCAAAACACACTAGCAACCCCATAGTAACCACTCAGAACACCCTAGCAACTCCTTAACAACCACTCAGAACACTCTAACAATCTCAAAGCCCTAGTAACCCAATGACAGAACTCAGAACACCCTAGCAACCTCATAGTGACTACTCAAAACACCCTAGCAACCCCATAGTAACCACTCAGAACAGTCTAGCAGTTCCTTATCAACTACTCAGAACACTCTAGCGACCTCAAAGCCCTAGTAACCCAATGACAGCACTCAGAACACCCTAACAACCTTATAGGAACTACTTGGAACACCCTAGCAACCCCATAGTAACCACTCAGAACACCCTAGCAACTCCTGAACAACCACTCAGAACACTCTAACAATTTCAAAGCCCTAGTAACCTCATGACAGCACTCAGAACACCCTAACAACCTTATAGGAACTACTTGGAACACCCTAGCAACCCCATAGTAACCACTCAGAAGAGTCTAGCAGCTCCTTATCAACTACTCAGAATACCTAGCAGTTCTCCCAGTAACCCCATGATTAGCTTCAGAACACCCCTAGCAACCTCAAGCATTGACTAAACACCTCAACCTCATGCTAGTAGTCCACCAAGACATCCTAGCAACTCCTTAACAACCACTCAAGAACACTCTTAACAATCTCAAAGCCCTAGTAACCCCATGAAGAACTCACTAGAACACCCTTAGTAACCCTCATTGTGAGTACTTTCGAAGACTTTATAGCAACCCCATAGCTAAACCACTCAGAACACCCCTCAGCAAGCATCCACAGCACAGCAGCTTCTGATTTGTACAGGTGCACAACACTCATGTGTTCCCAGTTGTAGTTTAAGAATCAAAGAGCATCTCAGTGGGTGATCTGAAAAACAGAGAAACTCATCAGATTTCATCTCTTCATCATAATTTAGTCTCACTGACAGAACACAACTTACTGTAGTGAGTTTATAAAAGACAAAACTCAACTCGATATGCTTCATTTTCATTCACGAGGAAGGAAGGAATGATGCTGAATGACCGCGATCTAGAAACGCAGTCCAGTCTCCTGATGTCAAACGCAAACGATAGCAAAATAACGCTTTAAAAATGTTTAAATATAAGGTTACACAATGTTATCATCTCACTTTACACAATCCTAAATTGCTGTCGCTTATTATTTTACCTCTTACAAGTGTATTTATTGTGTAAATATATGTCATCTATTAAATGAATATTATAAAGTTTGACCAAAAACTGGAATCAACAGATGAACATTTCCAATGAACCACACAAATAAATCAGAACATTTATATTAATAGTTATAATTCTGTTCCATCTAGCAGCATTTTACAGAAGAAACTCAAAGCCGACTGCTGGAGCTCTTGAGCTCTCGTCCCGGTCGCGGATGGATCTGGATCTGTCTGGATCCGGCTCAGTCTGGCTGAGAGTGAACATCAGTCGCTGGAACTCTCTCTGGGACCCGTCTCTCAGCCACTCCTCGGGCCACCTGCTCCTCGCCCAACAGAATGAGCGTACATAATGAGAGGACAGAATAACAGAGGCGAAAGCAGGGGCTTTGTGGGGCAGTTGATGTCCTCCAATGGCGAATATGAGAAGAGATCTGTCACTGGTCATTGGCACCTGGATGATCCTGTTTATTGCCAAGAGCTGCAGGAGCAGAAGCCAAACTGAAGAATAGAATATGAACAAAAAAACTCACTCACATGATGCTTAAGTTTTATAAACATGTTGCCATTTGATTATTAGGGCTTTTCTGAAAAGTTGCTATTGAGTTGCTAGGGTGTTCTGAATGTTTTGGGGTTGGTATGGTGTTCTTTAATAGTTGCTATGGGGTTACTAGTAGGGTGTTACTAGGGTGAATGCCTATGGGAGTTACTAGGGGGTTCTTTTCCAGAATCGTTGCTATGGTGGTTATTAGTTATTAGTTAACAGTTATTATGTGAATGTTTTGGGGGGCTTATTAGGGTATTCTTAATAGTTGATATTGGGGTTACTAGGGTGGGGTTCTAGGGGATTCTTAATAGTTGCTATTGAGTTGAGTTGCTAGGGGGTGTTCTGGTTAATTCTATGGAGTTACTAGGGTGTGTTCTTATAGGGTGTTCTTTATGCTATGGTTGTTACCCTAGGGGGTTCTGAATTGTTTTTGGGGTTATTAGGGTATTCTTAATAGGTTGCTATGGGGTTCCACTAGGGTGTTCTTAATAGTTGCTATGGAGTAACTAGGGGGGTTCTGAATGTTTTGGGGTTATTAGGGTATTCTTAATAGTTGCTATGGGGGTTACTAGGGTGTTCTTAATAGTTGCTACTGAGTTGCTAGGGTGTTCCTGAAGATGCTATGGGGTTACTTAGGTGTTCTTAATAGTTGCTATGGAGTTACTAGGGTGTTCTGAGAATGAGTTTAGGGTGGGGTTGGGTTAGGGGGTGTTCTTAATAGTTGCTATGTTAGTTACTAGGGGGTACTAGGGTGTTCTTAGGGTATGTCTGAATAGTTTCTATGGGTTACTATAAGGGTTCTGAATCGTTTTTGGGGTTATTAGGGTGTTCTTAATAGTTGCTATGGGGTTACTAGGGTGTTCTTAATATTTGATACTGAGTTGCTAGGGTGTTCTGAATGAATGCCTGTTTGGGGTTACTGTGGTGTTCTTAACTAGTTGCTATTGAGTTGCTAGGGTGTTCTGTGAATGTTTTGGGGTGTATTAGGGTATTCTTAATAGTTGCTATGGGGTTACTAGGGTGTTCTTGATAGCTGTCTTTTCACTGGGCTACTAGGACATTCTGAATGGTTTGCTGCAAGTTGCTGGAGGTGTTCTGAATACCGGGTGGAGTTACTAGGGTTTTCTTAATGGTTGCTATTTAGGTTGCTAGGGTGTTGCAATGAGTGGTTGCTATCCCATTGCTATGCATTGATTGATCCGGAGCAATGCTTAATCCTAGCTGACTTGGTGCTAGAGATTTTGATCTCATTATCAATGTTTACTAGCAATTCAGTGGCAGTGATGTTTTGCCTGCACATTATGGGAATGTCCTGAAGAATGCTCCCTGATGCCGAGGGCTCTACATGTACAGTATGTGGCACGCGGTGTATGAATACATCTATAAGTGTGTGCTGGATTTGGAAGCTGCCGACACAGCAGGGCTGTTCTCTCGCTGCTGTAATGGTCTCTTCAGACACTCTGGAGCTGTAACTGAACATGATGTCAGGGGGTGGAAATGCCAGAGCAAGTGTTTAAGCCGATAACAATCCACAGAACTGCAGCTTAATAAGAGTGACACACACACACACACACACACACACACACACACACACACACACACACACACACACACACACACACACACACACAGTCATGCTTACAATGGCACTAATGAACTATCTGGTTTTCACACCCTCCTACTACAGTCAGTTTGCATTGTGTGACGTGTGTGTGTGTGTGTGTGTGTGTGTGTGTGTGTGTGTGTGTGTGTGCGTGTGTGTGAACAACTATGTGACAAAAAACAAAGCAAACAGCCAGATGAGAATTTTCTCACCACCTCGAACTTAATGTGAGCGGAAGATCCTCTGCCCTGCTAACGTTGAAAAGAGAGATCGAATATTTCCACGGATCATTCACCTCCACTAGTGGGAAACAGAGGTTAGCGCCTGGAACAACTTTTGTATTTTTGGAATCAGTTTTTGGTGTAATTGATCATCAAGACTACCTTTCCGTTGAAGTTCAGCTGTGCTGTGCGGCCATTAAAAAAGAATAAAGATATATTACATTTCAAATCCAGATGAACAGAAACACATTTCATTTGACACGTTAGGGATAAATGACATCACGAAACAAGGATCTGTCATTATCTGGCCGAGCTGCCAAACCCATTTAAAAGCCTTGTGTTTTTAGAATGTGACAAAGTACAAAGAGAAACAGATGGTTTATAAAAGCAAGAAGCCATTTGAGGCTGTCGCGTTAGAGTAATTTTACTGTTAAGCTGTGAGAGTGCATCCCCCTCCTCATTTATTCTGCTTTAACAAGTGCTTGTTTTAAATCAGGGAGGAAATATCTCACACATTTGACATATTTTGTTCTGTGGCCTTCAGATGTGATTCATGCACAGTTACTTACCTATGATAAAACTTTTATATCTTTTCACACCCCCCCCTCGAGGAATGACTGCAGTAGTAAAGCAGATTAAAGTCTCCGGACATCACGTGTCATTTCTGGAAATGTCACAGCTTGCTGCGTACGTGTTGCATGTCAGAGCACGTGAACATCTGCTTTTCCTACAGTTTAAGGAACCTTGCAAAAAAACTCACATAATGGAAGTCTCCGTATGCAAACACTTATACCAGTTTGGTAGGGTTTGAGTGGTTTAGCTGGGCTGCTAGGATGTTCTTAGTGGTTGCTATGGACTTTGGGTCGCTGTTAAGGTGTTCTTGAGTTATTGCTTTGAGGCTGGGCCTTGCGGCTATGAGTTTGGTAGGGTTTTCTTGAGTGGTTGCTATAAATTGTTAGGTGTTCTTAGAGTTTGTGGACTTTTGGGTTGTTGCTAAGTGGTTGCTTGAAAAGTGCCTTGAGTGGTTAAGTATAGATTGCTAGGGTGTTGTTGTAGTTTGCTGGGTGGACTTTGGGCGGTTGCTAAGTGGTTGCTAGGGTGTTCTGGAGTGGTTGCTATAAGTTGTTAGGGTGTTCTTGTGAGTTTGCTATGGACTTTTGGGTTGTTGCTAAGTGGTTGCTAGGGGTGTTCTGAGTGGTTGCTATAGATTGCTAGGGTGTTGTTAGAGTTTTGCTATATGGACTTTTGGTAGGTTGCTAAGTGTGGTTGCTAGGGTGTTCTTGAGTGGTTGCTAAGTAAATTGTTAGAGTGTGTTCTTAGAGTTTGCTATGGACTTTTTGGTGGTTGCTAAGTGGTTGCTAGGGGTGTTCTGAGTGGTTGCTATAGATTGCTAGGGTGTGTTGCCAGAGTTGCTGCTATGGACTTTTGGGCGGTTGCTAAGTGGTTGGGCAGGGGTGTTCTGAGTGGTTGCTCTATAAATTGTTAGGGTGTTGTTAGAGTTTGCTATGGACTTTTGGGCGGTTGCTAAGTGGTTGCTAGGGTGTTCTGAGTGGTTTGCTGCCATAAATTGTTAGGGGTGTTCTTAGAGTTTGGTTACGGACTTTGGTGGTTGCCAAGTGGCTGCTAGGGTGTTCCTGAGTGCTTGCTATAGATTGCTAGGGGTGTTCTTAGAGTTTGCTATGGACTTTTAGGCGGTTGCTAAGTGGTTGCTAGGTGTTCAGGTGGTTTGCTATATAAATTGTTAGGGTGTTCTTAGAGGAGTTTGCTATGGACTTTTGGTGGTTGCTAAGTGGTTTATAAGGGTGTTCACAGTGGTTTGCTATAGATTGCTAGGGTGTTCTTAGGTTGCTATGGACTTTTGGGTGGTTGCTTTGAGGTAACCCTGGCTGTAAGGTTTGGTAGGGGTTTTTCTAAATGGTTGCTATGGGGTTGCTGGTGTTCTGAGTTGTATGCTTTGAGGGTTACTACCAAGGCCATGAGTTTGGTAGGGTTTTCTGAGTGGTTGCTGGCGAGGTTGCTAGGGTTTTCTTGAGTGGTTGCTATAGATTACAGTTAGGGTGTTCTTAGAGTTTGTTATGGACTTTTGGGTGGTTGCTAAGGGGGTTGCTATAGGGGTATTCTTGATTGGTTTGCTTTGAGGTTACTAAGGCTATGAGTTTGGTAGTGGGTTTTCTCAAGTGGTTTGCTATGGATTGCCAGGGGTTTTCTGGAGTGTATATATATATGGCACGCGTAGGGAGTGTTGCCAACAATGGATTTTTTTTTATTGTTTACTTATTTTTTTTTTTTTATTTTTTATTTTTACAAAATCTTCATTTCCTTCCCCCTATTAATTTTATCTATACATTCTTGGTAGTTCATTTATATTCTATATTTAATGATGTGTCAATAATTCCTCTCGGTTCTGTTTGTCGATTGCACTTTTGGACAAGTAACTAAAAAAAAAAACATTTCCCTGCATTACATCACATGCATATGAATGTGACAAATAAAGAACCTTTGAACTACATTTGCCTTCTCTGAAAGTCTAAATCTACTCATAAGTATCTTTGTGGTTGTTTTTTCTTTCTTTCTTTCTTGTAAAGCCACATGAAAATACAAATTTGGGGAAAGTGAGGGGTGAGTAATAATGACAGCATTGTAATTTTCAGATGAGCTCTTGCTGTTAATGCTGTGTGTGTGTGTGTGTGTGTGTGTGTGTGTGTGTGTGTGTGTGTGTGTGTGTGTGTGTGTGTGTGTGGTGGAGAACAATGAGTTGTGCTTTGACCTTTGCTGTGCTGTAGAGGTGGCGGCGTCTCTGACAGTGTGACAGAGAGACCAGCAGAAGTATTATAATCGGATGAGCTCTCTCTCAAGGTTAACACCTCCTCCCTCCCTCTCTCTCTCTTTCCTCCTTCTTTCCTTCTATCTATCATTTGTTTCTTTACCTCCTTACTCATTGCTGTTGCTTCTGTTCTGGCCTGGTTTTCCTTTCTATTTTTTATCTCTTCCTTGTTCTTTGGATCTCAGACATCCCTCCATCCTTGTGGCGTAACCTCTTCCCCTCTCGCCTCCTTCAGCTCCCTTTGACTCACAGATTTACTTTTACATTCCTGCATTTAGCAGATGCACTTTTTTTCAAAATGACCTGCATTGCTTTTATATAAAAGGTCATGTATTGCCTGTTTGTGCTGCAGGAAAGCTGTATTAGGGTCCCATCTTCACTTACAGGTAAATTTACTATAACTATTCACAAATACATATGCATGTTTGTCAATACATTATTCATGTGGTAATCTACCTATACATAAAGTACCGGGGCCATACAGTAATACAGTAACACTATCAGATAACAATACCAACATAGAATCAAGGTTTTTTTTCATGCACTGGTAACATTTGCATTCCATAGTCTTCTCTTTCAGATGAGTGTTTCTTTTATTGCACTTTATCTATTTGCGTCTGTGAAGTTATTCCTATCTACTGTATATTCCGAACGATTGTTTATATACAGTACCATTTACCTTATTTATGACATTTTAATCCTGAAAACATGTTAATTTTTTCTGTCTGCTGACAGTATTTTCTGATTTATGGACTGATAAAAAGACGAATTAAATCTAATATGAAGACAAAACTAGAATTGTAAACTTGGATTTTTCCAATGTTCAGAATTATGTTCTGAAAATGTATGCAAATTAGCGCATAACCTCATTTGCATATTTAAACATTACATTTCAGAAAACCTGTACAAAACAATTGTCTTAATGTACAGTGATTAATTAAGTAGGCAAAGTATGGTGAAATATATTAGTTAAAATATACACTCTATTCATATGTAGTATATGTATTGAAATCTAGTGTAGTGTTTTGTCTTAATTTGACATACATTACATATTCCAGTAAGTCGTACTGTCTTAAAAGGAACAGTTCACCCCCTTTACTCTCCCTCATGTCATTCCAAACCTGTATGAGTTTGTTTTCTTCTGTTGAACACAAAATAAGATATTTTGTAGATTATTGGTAAGCAAACAGTTGACGGTAGCCATTGACTTCTATAGTATGGGGAAAAAAATACTTTGGAAGACAATGGCTGCCATTGACTATTTGGTTGATGTTTGAGCATTTGGGCCATAAACTGCGTTTTTTACTGTGTAAAGTTTCCTCAAATGCACTTATATTGTTAGCAGGATTTGTACATCAAAAATGCAATGGTTCAAACAGTCAAACATCAACCAAACAGTTGACGGCAGTCAACAGTATTTTTTCCCATACTATGAAAGTCAGTGGCTACCGTCAACTTTTTGGTTACCAATATTCAACAAAATATCTTCTTTTGTGTCCCTGAGTTAAAGATGACAATTTATTTTTGGGTGAACTGACCCTTTAATTTCCTCATACTGTAGGTCAAGTCTCACTTTCACAACTAATATTTTATTTATTTTGTTGGTTTCAAGATATTCACGTCAAAATAAATATTTTGTCTTTTAACACCAATTTATCTGATTTACACTGTACTTTTACACAATAAAACATGGTATTACCAGGGAACATATTCAAAAAGCATCATATTGCATGCTTAAACAGTCATATTGCATGCTTAAAAATGTGCAGTTTTGCATGTGAAGAATTGCCAAACAAAACAAAAACGGACAGTTAGAGTTGTGAATCAGACGGGCTCATGTAGGATGAGTGTGAAAGAGACGCTGATGTGTCTGAATGAGCTGAATGAACCTACGGGTTTGCTCGAATGCTGCAAACGATTGCGCGATGAATCATTACCGGAATATCAGCCTTCCAGATCCGCGCCCAAACACACGGCTGCTTCGTGCTACACGTGCGAATCATTAATGTGGAGATATCTGCAGGCCTACTGACTAGAAAATCTGGCAAATTATCACCACGAACATAGTTCCAACAATGCGCGCGACTCTGCCGCTGACGGTTCGCTCATTAAGCTCTTAATTGCACGGTTCACGTCGCCGCTTATCCGTGCTAAGCGCGCGCTAGGGCTAGCTGCAGAAATCGGCCGCGCGCGTCAGTGACAAACAGCATTCTCTTCTCATCCATCATAAGTGCCAAACTCAGACATTCATTACAGAGTTTGCCGATCTTTGCTTTTTCGTTCTCCTCGCCGCTTTTCACTTAATCTCTCTCGGCGCTTTCTACTGAAGCTGGAAAGATGCTGAACAGCAGTAAAAGGAAGCACTACATTAATTAAATGCAGAAATTTGCCCCACTCTCTGTTTTGTTGCTGAGAAAGAACTGCTAAGATTGATGAACTTCTCTTGAGAGTCGAGAGCGCCCGCCTTAGTCTCAAATCTGAGCTTAGTCGAGATGGAGCGTCTATTAGGTGAGCCGCATACATTAAGGTGTCAAAACCTCTGTATTCTAATCTCGCCTCGCCTGATTTTTCTGGCTTTTTTTGCTGGGAGACGGGGGCTTCTTTACATGCGGCACGGAGGTAGATAAACATGCTCTCGGGCGCCGGGGTCAGGAACACGGAGTCTCCGGAGACGCCTTTGAAGGCCTTTGTCTTTGGCAAGCTTGATTTTAGAGGAGCAATTCAGCTCTGGCTGATTCAAACATCTCAATTATTTTAACATTCACTAACGTAAAAAGTACCACACAATGGGAATTCGATGTACCAAGTGTGTCTAAGCTGAAAACACCTTTGTATCAGATTATTATTATTTTTTATTCTGGATGCAAAATCTGACCTGTGGAGAGCCAAGCAGCTCTTGATGAGAGCAAGAGCGATTCTTCATTCAGTCTCTCTGATCCCTGACATGTCAGGACTCTCATGACACGCTTCATATTTAAACATTAATACCACCTACAAAGACGGACACCACCACGGTCTGCTGAAATATGAAAGCTTAGTTGAAAGAAGCATGATCAGGGCCTCATTTTACACACCCATGAGCCTCATTCACAAAACACAGAAATCAGCCATAAAATCCCATTCTTATGCCCATAAGCTGCATTGAACAGAATGAGACGATTTATAAAAGAAAGAATTTACACTGACATTTGTTCTGCTCCAATAAGCAGCAGAATACAAAAACAATGATTATTTTTAAGTCACACTGTACTGAACATGCAGCTTCGGCTCAAGTCTCACATCTGACATTCAGACATGATTGTGTTTCTCTGAACACTGATTGTGTTTATACATTTATCTGAACGCATTTCAGGGGCGAGAAAATACATTTCCAATCTTACAGACTACATTTAGGCTAAATTCATGACTTATTTTTATTCAAAAGTATTATACATTCTCACGTTTATAGACAACAAAAACATTTTCTTTAAATGTGAGGTGAGTGTATTTTCTTGCATCATATATATATATATATATATATATATATATATATATATATATATATATATATATATATATATATATATATATATATATATATAAGAAATGGTTTAAAAATATCAAATATATTTTTTGGCCTTTTTTTATATTTTGAAATCTATTTAAAAATATACATACAGTATAGTTTTGCCATATGGGCACTAATCCCTAATAAATAAACACATTTATTTTTTTAAAGGATATTAAACGCAATAGGTTAAACTTCAGATTGCTTTTTGAACCGCTTAAGTAGGACTTAAAGGAGAAATATTATGCAAGATGTAATATAAATCCTGGTGTCCCCAGAATGTGTCTGTGAAGTTTCAGCTCAAAATACTCCACGGATCATATATTATATTATTTTGAAAATGCCTTTTTTGAGTGGAAGCAGAAACACGCTGTTTTTCGTGCCTGTCTCTTTAAATGCAAATGAGCTGCTGCTCCCCGCCCCCTTTTCCAGAATAGAGCTGCGTCATTACAGATCGGACCTGCTAAAAACATCTGTTTTGGTTCTGATTATCATGTTTTTCGCGCTGAAATAATGCGTTTTAAGCCATATGAGTTTAAACTTCTGATATAAGGTTTTGTGAGTGCACACAAACAGAAAGCAGCCAAACTTACAGATTAAGGGGCGGTAATATTATAATGAGATCCCTTTGCCACGCCCTCGTTTTCTCAGACACGTTGCTGAAAAAGGCTTACCAAAACAAAGCTACTGGGTTAATCTTTTTCACCTTTTTTGATTGGTAGATGCACTGAGGACCTGATTATAACACTTAAAACCTGGAAAAGTCAGATTTTCATGATGTCACCTTTAAGTGCATGCAATTTCTTTACTTGCATTTTCTTTATGGAATATGGTTAACGTGTACTGACACAAATGTAATGAAAAGCATTCATGGTAAAGTAAAAAATACTTTTATATCATTTCAGTTGAAACCTGCACTGAATATTAATTAATTTGTAATTACATAATACACTGAAAGAAAAAATTGTAAGCTTAATAGTAACATCTAAATAAACTGGTTTAACTGAATGTTATTGAAAGTCAATGAACCAACATCAATATTAATTTATATAGCTATTATAAAAAAACAGTAATGTTGATTTATAATGATGTTGCAATTTAAAATGTATAAACTTTAACGCTGCAGCAGTTTGACCCACACTTGAAATACAGGTTCAACTATTTAGTTCTTCTTAAAATTTTAAAGAAATGGTTGTAAATTGGAAATCTCACAAAGATTTACTAGGGTACCCACTACACTACTGTACATTACGAGCAGCTTGGTGATCTACCGTTTGAAAGCACACACACATTAAGAGATTAGATGAGATTCACACAACACAAGAGTAAAATAAAGGCACGTTTGAAGGCAGAGCGATTATGATATCAGAACTCAAAACACAACTATCTGTGTGAAAATAAAGAGGACGAGCTGTAAAGCGCATCAGAGCTGTGGAACAACTCCAGCCATTGATTTTTTTTTTTTTTTTGTGCAAGTGCATCAGTGATAAAGG
Organism: Cyprinus carpio; assembly: GCF_018340385.1. NCBI lineage: Eukaryota > Metazoa > Chordata > Actinopteri > Cypriniformes > Cyprinidae > Cyprinus > Cyprinus carpio. Next base: position 29,973,490 of record NC_056602.1, on the reverse strand, counting down.
TCCATAAATGGAAGAGAGTCTCTGAATGAGCAGGGACGTGATGCAGCTGTGGTCGATACGAAGTGATCGTTGTTTCTTTGCACTGATGGCGCCTGGATGAGCGGCGAACGCTTCGAGGAGAACCGGACGAATCTCTGTCTTACATTCCAGTAATAATTATGAGCATTAGTGTCTGCTTGGGAAGAGCCGTGTGCAACCGATCTGACGCCTGAGAATTTGGTAACACGAGGGAGAAATGCTGAAATGTACCTAAAAGATTCGATTTTAATAGAATCTTGATCTCAGTGAGAGAAAGAATTATGTGTTTAACCCTCATAATGCATTCAAAATCTGTAGACCTGTTTTCAAATGCTGAATCATTATTTTATTAAAGTTTTAACTTAACATTTTTAAATAAAAGCATATCAGAAACTTCTCATTAATGAGTGAACGTAAAAAAAAAAAAATTGGTGTTAAATGTTGTTAGAATTTACCCCTTTTTATTAATGAAAAATTAAGTAATTCTTTGAAATATCAAATTATACCTGAACCACATGAAAAGCCACAAACAAAAATAAATAAATAAATAAAAATGTTGAATATATGAATCTATGAAATGTATAAGATCATATAATCTGAGAATTAACTGTATGAACCCCAGTGGAATCAATGGAATTTAATTCCTTTAAATTTATAAATCATAATAACTCAAAAACAGTCATAATTTATGAAAATTATGTATTTATTTTTCAGATGTAAAAAGTGATATTTTTTTCATGCTGCAATGGTTTGTCAATAGGTGACATATTCATGTTTATCATAAAAAAGTTTAGTCCCAAAAGTTTGTGTGGTGATATGGAGAAAAAGATACATATATTTTACAAATTTGTTTTGAACGTTTATATTTATTTTGATCATTTTATTTAAAAAATAGATTTTTGACACATAATGGAACTCCATGCATATCTGGGTCAAAATGACCAAATTTTAAATGGTCGTAAAAAATCTGGAAAAAAAAATAATAAAAAAAATAAAAATAAATAAATAAATAAATAAATAAATAAATATAAAAAGTGTATTTTAAGGCACTTAAAGCCTTTGCAAAGTTTTGTTCCTTTACTAAATTTTTTTTTTTTTTTTAGAAATTATGTATTAATTCTGGGTCAAAACAGACCCAGGGTGAAGTCTTAGAACAAACATTTGTATTCTGAAAATATTTTAATTCATTTATAATTTTACATTAATTCATTACTTTTTTAATTCAAATGTATTTTATGTTCACATGTGCTATTTACTGTGACGTGAATGAAATGTGTGCGTGAATGGAATATGTGTGTGTGTGTATATTTATATATATATATATATATATATATATATATATATATATATATTTTTTTTTTTTTTTTTTTCTACCAATATATTTTGAAGTTTTGGTGCGTTTTGGGGGGGGGATTATATATATAGTGTTTTTTTTTTTTTTTTTTTTTTTAAATACACAAAAACTTATTGGTGGAAATATATTTACGTAAATATAATTATTTAGCTTTTTTTGCCCTTTTTTTTTTTGTATATATTGGAATATATTTAAAAATATATTTGAAAATAAATTAAATAAAAATGCAACTGAATGAGGGGTAAAGTCTTAAAACAAACAGTTTTATTGTGCCGGACCTCCACCTGGTGTTCAATATAACATCTGGCTCCTGAAGCAGAAGCAGCGATACACAGGAACTGAAGGTGATCAGAAGCTCCTGGGAATCATCTGTTCAGCTTCACAGAGCAGATCTGGGAACAGTTCTCTCACACAAACACTAAATATAGACGCCTCTGGCAGTCATCCAGACACTTCTGGACCAGGAGGGTTTCCATCTAATTATCAGACAGAAGTCTTTCCAAGAACAAACCGAAGTGCGTCTGGAAACACCACGGACAGCCGGATCTTCACGAGTCCATGATGTGTTCCTCAGATGAATCAGAAAAGCAATACTGAAGCCATTAGTGTTAACAAGCGGCGGTGAAGCCATCAAACACTGACCTATCTGTGACTCGCAGCCGTCAGTCGAGATTGATCACGCTTTATTACCCTAAAGGTGCTTAAGAGGGACTTCTTATCAATTTAATTACGACCCTGCATTCATATAAGGGTATGGTAATGCCAACTACAGCCAGTATTCCTTTAACCTTCGACACGAACTGGCTTGTTATTTTAGATTTCAACGTCGTGTCCCAGAGTTTAGACAACACAGTGCCAAATTATACTCTTAATGTCCTCTCATAATTTACTCACACATTATGTTGGTCTAAACCTTCCACACTGTTTACCTTAAACAATATAGTATATGACCAGACTAATTTATGGTTATATTTATAGATTATACTATATATATCTATACTATATATATTATATTCTATATTATAGGATATACATACATTATAACATAAATAACTATTTTATTCTTTTCTACTTTTCAAAAAAATAAATAACATTTTTTTTCGGCTAAGATATAAACAAAGGGGTCTGAGGAATTAGTTGATATACCTGAAGATTCATAATGGTCCCTGATCATTCAAACTTAATTAGATCTCAATCATGTCTCTAAGTGTTCTGCTGCAAAACTTCGTTAGAGCACACTATTGATTATTTACCAGTTAATCGTGCTTGTTTATTACTGTAAAGACCCTGCCTGTAAACAGCATCTGTATTGTTATATAAGCACTATAGAACCATTGTGACTTTTTCTTTTGTTTTGACTATCAAAGTAGATCTTTGTAATTATAAAAAAAAAAATATTACATTTCAGAACTCAAGAAACTCCCTCATTAGTCTAAAAACAGCTTTTATTGAATACATTTTTAATCATTGTCTACTTCTGCACCTTTTTCTTGCTAATTTGAATTCTCAGCCATCTACACATATAAAAACACCTAATTAAAAGTTTTCAAAACAGTTTTATGTGTAATGCATATTTCATATACAAAAAGTTATCCAATCACAGCATTTAGGGCCTTTTATTTCTAAATCCTACTAACATTATAAATGCACCTCGGGAAACTTAAAAATGCAGCTCATGGCCCAAACAGTCAAACCGGTAAGCCCATTGTTTGTTTTTCATATCTGACTAAAGTCAATGGTTCCGTCACTGTTTGCCTACCAACATTCTTCAAAATATCTTTCTTCGTGTGTTCTGGCAGGAGAAAGAACACTCATACAGGTTTGGAATAACATTAAGATGCGTAAATTAATTTTTTGGGTGTACTGGTCCTTTAAGAGAGCTACTAATAAATTGTCACCGTTGCTTCGCATTAAAAGCAGAGCAGATCATTTTTGCATGAAGTTTAATTAATTTTAAGCCTGATAATTGTTCCATTTTGGATCTCATGTGTCATGTGACTGATTGCAATGCAACAAAATTGAATATTTGAGCGAGACCTCCCTCTTTCCACATGTCTCCGGCTCACTGTCTCTTCATTTCTCATCCATGTGAGGCGGGGGGGTATCTTGTCATGCCTTTGCGGGGGCAGGGGGGCAGGGGGGACCCTAAAACCAGTTTCAGTGGGAGCAACATCTCCACATCTGCTGGAATCCACTTTATTGAAGTAGCTTCCCTGCGAATGCATCAGTAGGCAATCAGTGTCCCTAGTACGGAATTACAAACCTGTTATCTGCCCTGTAGGTCAGTGTGTGTCTATATCTGACCAGCACTCGGATTCTGCATCTATAATAAAAGTCACACACCTGACAAGCAGACACTTTATCAGTGATCTCCACTTGAAAGGTGCCTCTTTTGCGTCTTGGAAGACACCAGCATGGGAGATTCAAAAGGTGGCTAAAACGGTGCGGTGACAATATTAGGGTGTGATTCTTCTTTTTCGGTGTGTGTGTGTGTGAGTGTGTTGTGTGTGTGGTTGGCGTTTGGTATGTGCAATAGATGCCCTGACCGTTTCATTATAGTAATCAGAGAAGCGATCGTGCCGCGCATGAGGACCATGACAGGTGGAAGCTACACACACTGAGCCTCATTAACTCAGCACACATCACACACACATCCACACCACCTACACACACACACACAACATCGCACACACGACACACACAGCACACTTCGCGACCAAATTGCGAATTGCCCTTTTTGCTAGCTCAGGTGGCCGCCTTACAAAACATTACGGACACATCGATATCTCTCCCTAGGTGCCTTCCACTCCCCCACTCTCTCGCGTCTCATCTCATTCAACTCTCCTCTGGGCTTCATCTTCTCATCTCATCTCTATCGCTCTCTGAGCTCTCTCTAACTCCTTTCTCGCACTTCTTCTCGTTGAAGAGCTGTATCTCATCGTGCCAATCGTGGCTCCTCCAGACTCCACATAACTTCCTACGTCCGACCGAGAGAAAACACAAAGAGTATTAACTACAGGGACATTATAATTCTGTTACACTCGGAGCACTGAAACATTATGTAACTTTAAACAAAACTATATTCGTTGCACTGGTATGATCGTGTTTACATTTGCACATACATTGCATTCACGTGCATCAGATCATGCATATTTACTGTTAAGCTGGGGTTTTAGAGAGACACGAAACCAGCCAAACGACTCACAGAACTTCATCAAATACTAGAACACCTGCCATCCGAAATGACGGTAACTTTCCTGGGATGATGCCATTAAAACCACGTAAAGTTAAAAAGCCTGACATATGGATAACAGTTTAGTTTTCGGAATGTAGACAAAAAAGGAAACTCTATTATATGTGATACCAGTAAAAAACACAATTATAAATCAATTGCAATATAATGATGCAACACATGATTCAAAATAAAATGACCCACCTTCATCAGAACTATTCACATAAACTCTGAACTCTACTCCATTCTGGCAGAGTTTTTGACTGATCTATCATATCCTGTTTGCCTCAATGCGCTTTCATAACACAATCTCACTCGCTTCATTAGTACAAATGTGTTCTCTGTGCAGGAACTCCAGACTGTTTTAGGCCTGTGGGAAAATAAAAACTGTTCAACAGCTCGTATTAGAAACAGCGACCATATTAGAAACATCTACGACAAATTTCAAATGCAAGTTTGTTTAGGCAAATGTCAGAGTTTCCAGCCTGAGAGCAGATGAAGCGCTCGAGCAGACGACTCTTTGATTTACACGTGATTGACAGCCGTGACTTACATTACAGGCCCAAGATAACGACACGGAGACGCCAGCTTCTGCAAACTCACTACAGCAAGAGATGTACTCACCGGAGAGGATTCATAGTTTAGATTCACTAAATGCTGTTTTTAGTTTGGAGAGGATTGTATATATTCAATAAAATGTTCAATAAATTTCAAAAAATGGCCATCTAAACAATATATTTGCTAAAATATGTTATTTACATAAATATATATTTGCCCTTCAAATATTTCAATCCAAGAAAATACATTCACATATTTTATCTGAAGAAAACTTTGTTTATAATGTGTGAATATTTAATACATTTAAATAAAAATAAGTAATACAATTTTTAAACACTAAGTAAAAAATCAAATATTGTATTATGACATATGAATGTATTTTCTTGGATTGAAATATATGATTTTTTAATTGTATTTAATACAATTTAACCTTTTTACTTAATCAAATATTGTATTATTACACAAATGTATTTTCTTGGATTGAAATATATGAAGGGCAAAATATAATAAATAAATAAATAAATAACTACTAACGGCAAAAATTCATTAGTATAATGTATTCGTGATGCAAATTTAATAAACAAAAAACAAAAAACAAAAAAGGCCTTCAAAAATAAGCTGGTCTCCAAAGCAGCGTATACTCAAGGAGCTCTGCTTCAGCGCTTCAGCTCCACCTCCGGTAAATGGCTCTCAGTGACATAATAAATACATCTCTGTCAGCCCAAAACGAGTCAGCCAGCTGCTTTAATTAATCCTGAACACCTTCCCCATTCAGTGACACTCGATGTTAGAGGCCGGAATTCGGCCTGTTAACACACACCTCTTCCTACTCTCTGCAGCCCGACTCTGGCACTTATAGCAGGAGACTTCAATTAAGCGCCAGCGGCTAATGCATTGCCAAGAAACAAGAACACTATTTCTATAGCAGCGCTGGAGCCGGGGCCTGAGGATGCTGCGTGTGTGTGGGAGATCAGGAGAACTGGGACACATTTTTACTTAGGAGAACACATATTCACAGAATGATTGAAGGAGAATCGTCATTGCCTCTCTAGATCCAATATTTCAGGTCGAGAGAATTAAAACGCTGATCTACTGATAAAACCCTCAGATCGAGCAAGCCAACTTCACCAGTACGACATAAACATTATGAATTAATGATGAATGTCACACTGGTTTGACAAACATACTACCTAACGTTATATACAGCAGTATTTAACCTAAACATACGTTTACCTAAAAAACACTTTAATAATAAAAGTGCCACAGGAGTCTTTAACATGTCTGAAGGATGATACAACATAGATCATTGAAATCACAGGGTTTGAATCACTTCACTGAAATGGACAAAACTAAAACTAAACTAAAAATAAATAAATATATAATTAAAATATATATTTTGTACTTAAATTAAAATATAAATATTATAGAAATATTTTTACTTAAAAAACTAAAATTACAAATGTTGCCTTGGCAACCTGAAACTATTAAAATTATTAAAAATAAAATAAAGCTAAATTTAAATATAAAAAACTAATACACATGAAAAAAAGCACATGAAACTATTTAATATTTAAAACTAAAGAATAAAATAAATAAATAAAACAAATAAAAAACTGAAAATATAAATATATTACTGAAAAAATATTACTCTCCAAATAAAAAAAATTATAAACTAGTGTAATGAAGCTCTGTTCAGAAAACCTCAAAGCCAAATAAAAAGTGCATTAAAATCATTATGATATTCATGATGCTGATAACTAAAATGCTGAACTTATCTTTAATAGCTTATATTTTCAGTGCAGGGCCATTGTGTGTTGTGCAGCGACAAACAATAGAGATATAAAGGTGACCCTGAGAGAGTGTCTGTGACGCTAACAGGGCAAAGACTCGACAGCAGCCACCTGGGACGAGAGAGAGAGAGAGAGAGAGAGAGAGAGAGAGAGAGAGAGAGAGCTAGAAGAGAGGAGAGAAGCGAGGAGAGAGAGAGAGAGCTTTGCTGTCTGATGCATTTATATCGTGCTGATTACAGTCAGTAGCTCTGATATCACCCAGAGAACATGTGTGTGTGTGTGTGTGTGTGTGTGTGTGTGTGTGTGTGTGTGTGTGTGTGTGTGTGTGTGTGTAACGGGACGGTCGAACACACCTCAGACCTGAAAAAGTGCCATCGTTAACATGGGTCACTCACGATTTATTTAAATTGAGTCCACACCTAGAGATCTATAGTGTTTAAATAAAAGCACATGACTTTTGCACTGACTAACCCTCCCGAAAGCCCTAAAGGAAACACACACACCACACAGAGTGTTCCTGTACTGTGAATCTCTTCACTTACTCATTTTAGGCGATTAAAGAGCTGAACTGCGCCCACATTGAATAACCTATCGGCCTTCATTTCCCAGAGGATCTGCGGACAGACGGAGGAGGAACTCTCACATACAGGTAAAGGTCACAAATCCACAGAACAAATCAAGAAAAACATAATTAACAAACAACTTCATAAACAACATCACAATAAACATTCAAGAAATGTTTTCAAACTTTGAAACTGCTTTTAAATTCTACAATGGCTAAACCTAAGGCTGCAGCCAAAATCACATTCTTTCATACTTATAGTTAGCAAAAAAAAAAAAACCATACTTAAGTCAGTGCGATACAGTGTTCATAAAACAGTAAGTGAAAAACACAAACTTTTCACTAATTCTAATCATCACTGAAACAATCTTTCTTATTGTATTAATTGATTATTGATGAGCACTGTAGAAATACAGATAACTGAATTATTGATAGCTCTGCTGCCTTCTGCTCCGCCCACAACTCTGCCCAATGCCCCGCCCCCCCCACACAGCGTCAATCATCACAGGCCTCACATCCTCAATGCCATATGCATGATTTTTCCGTTTTTCTGTTTAGTTTCTGGGATAAGGAATTTTAAGAATACTTTTATACTCACAATTTCTATACCCAATTAAATATTTTAAAGTTTGAAATTGAAATCATATTCTTTATATATATATATATAAAAAAAATAATAATAAAAAAAGGTCATATGGAGTTTGAAGATTTTATTAATTTCCAAGAATTTTAGACAGTCTAGACATCACACCTTTAAAAAAAAAAGGATACTTCATAAATCCAAGTTTTCCAAGAATCCTGTTTTTCAAAAACAAACAAACAAAGATAAATAAATAAATATCTTAAAAAATTAATAAAACATTTAAATTGATGAAAAATAATAAAATTTAAAAAGCTAAAAATTAAATAATAATAATAATATTTAAAATGTTTAAGGGGTTAATTTTAAATAAAATTAAACAAAATAAATAACTAGATTTTTTTCTAAATTTAATGCTTGTTTTGTCTTATTTTAAATACGTTTAAGTGATCTTGTGGCCCCTCACTGGACCCCAGACCCCTGGTTGTGAAACAATGTCCAAATAAAGCAAAAATCTGAAACCACAGATCTGTTTAGTATTATTCTAAAAAAAAAAACACTGGTTTAAATAAAACCCAGCACTGGGTAAAATATCGACAAACCCAGCGATTGGGTTACTATCCAGAAGGCTGGGTTCAACATTTAAAAAGATGTTTTGGTGATATTAACATCATATATAAAATGATGTTTATAAAACGGAGAGTTCCGGTCCTTGATTCTGATTGGCTGAGCCGCGTTGGAAACTGTTGTAAATTACTCTACAAACCACTGATCTATAATAGATAAATCAGTGCTACAAACACACACCTTTGTTTACGTTTGTGTGTTGCTCGGCAACCAGAACTGTTTTTGAGGAACTACATTGTTTGGTGGAAGAATATTGTTTTTATTAATATCATTACACTTTATTTGCTCTGTTTTATTCTGTGAAACCTTACTACGTATATGAAATAACCGTTTTAAAAGCATGGAGCCCCGGGGGGGGGTCGAGGTGGCCTGTGTTCGCAGTTGAATGTGAAGGAACACAAGGTTAGTGCCTCGCTCCGCGTCAGAACCACGCCCGCTTACATTTATAAAATTCACTGGGAACCGAGCGGGCTCGTGGGCTGAGTTCCCGTAATCACCAAAACATCTGGTTGTATCAAAAAGTGTACATGACAAGAATACAGCCCAAGCACTCAGAGAGGGCCTGACGGCTGCTTTCTAAACGCACAGATTACGTATCGGGTGTTTACACACACACACACACACACACACACAGTGTGGTCTAACAAATCAGCATTCGAGCAGCGCTTCATCTTCTTTCATTTATCGGACCCCCGGCGCTCGTCCTGACGTCCAATTCTTCAACCCCACACCGTCATCCCTAATCATTTCCTCTTCCGCAATTTATTTCCTCCGCCCTGACCCCCGCGCATAAAGAGCGAGTGACTCTTGATCTCAGATCCTCAGTACATAACAATCTTCATCTTCATCCTTACGTGGTCCCTCCAGATCGGAGCACTTTAAACAATAGCGCAGCGGTATGAAATACAATTAGCGTGCGCTCACCTTGCATGTCGTTTGCAAAACGTTACGCCCTCTGCGCTCCATCAAACTCAAAGCCATCAGAAAGCTCTGCACTACAGCAATGTACTTGACATATTCTTGTCTCGTTTTCCAATATAAATATATAAATTCTTTAAATCAAGATACATTTCCTGGAGGTGGAAAATGACAGAAGATAAGAAGTGTTTAGCTAAGTGTTAAATAAAGTGAGTTTATGCTTTAAAAGTGAAGAAATCTCTGCCAATGAGTTCAGAAAATCAACTTGTTTTCCTTTTGTATTAAGATGATTTTTTTTCCGACTCCACTTGTTTTAATCATAAACTCGTTTCATTTTGATAAGACACACTTGATTCTGAAAACTCTGAAAATACTCTGCCGAAAAACAAAAAAAAAAAAAAAAACACGAAATCAATGATTCAGATATGCATTATGCATCTCAAGTATTTTGATTTAAGAAATTTGATATTTGCACTGGAAAATAAGACAAATAGACTGAGAAAGAACGTCACTTTTGCAGTGTTCGAGCTCATTCAGATATTATTTAACATTTTGCACAAACATTATTCTCATTATCTGACCTATAAAAGCTTCTACATCATGTTCTTAACAAGAGAAACATTTGATTAAAGACTGGTCTTTTTAATATTAAACATTCCAAACTTCGGTCCAAAACATGCTGCTTATTATTTATTTATTTATTTTTTAACGCAGTGTTGATCTGGATAGCTCCGCCCACCTGACGCCTGATTGGATCAAAGTCACACTCCTCATGTATATTAAACATTCCAAACCCTCTTTGACTTTCTTTGGTTTGTGGAACATTGCGATTAATTGACAGAAAATGTTGTTTGGTTTCAAATGTTCTTCAAAATATCTTTACTCGTGTTTTACAGAAGAAAGAAAGTCATAGTTTAAATGTCAGAATGATCATTTCTGACTAAACTATTTCTTAAACTGTTTCTAACCAGCATGCATATCTGTGTCCCTGCAGCACAGAAGCAGTCATTCAGTAGCACAGGTATATTTGTAGCAATAGACCAACAATACATTGGTATGGGTCACAATTAATACATTTTTCTTTTATGCCAAAATTCATTAGGTATTAGTTAAAGATCATGTTCCATGACGATTTTTATAAATTTCCTAACCGTAAATATATCAAAACTTAATTTTTGATTAGTAATTATGCATTGGCTAAGTAACTTCATTGTGAACGAACTTTAAAGATGATTTTTCCTCAATATTTAGATTTTTTTGCCTCCCTCAGATTCCAGATTTTCAAATAGTTTGAATCTCAGACAAATATTGGGCCTCCTACACAAACCACACATCAATGGAAAGATTATTTATTCAGCTTTCAGATGATGCATAAATATCAATTAAAAAAAAAAAAATGGACCTTATGTCTGGTTTTGTGCTCCAGGTCCACATACTGTGTTTTGTTTATTTGACATACAGTCTGTCGGTCTCTTCTTCAGTGTCTAAATGTCTGTAAGTGTGCCTCTGTGTGATACAGTGTGATGCAATGACATCTAATCAGGTCAAAAAACACTTTCAACGGGCAAACCTCACGAGTCGACACTGAATTACATCTCACTTCACTCATGGTTTTCTTCCTCAATCACCTCATCTTCCCTCAGAACGTGTCAATGTAACACACACACACACACACACACACACACACACACAAACACACACACAAACACACACACACACACACACACTCCAAGTGTGTCACCAGGAAATTATTTTTGAGCTTCTGGCATGTTTTTACATTTGAAGGTGAACGGGGAAAAAAATCTATATTTACATTTATTTAATGTTTTGCGGCAGACAAAACAAGCTGAAATGTGAAGGCGTGCAGCATGACCACATGCCAACCTTTGAGGACGATTTGAAAAAGTCGCTCACAAATCACCAATTATGAGCCAGAAATACAGATGTTTACAGACTTCAAGCAGAGGAATACGCTTACCGAGACTCTGAATAACATTTACAACATGATGGAAAATGGACTTCCTGTTGAATCTTATCATATTCTCTGACTCTCTTTGCCCCATTTCACAGATCTTTATTTGTTATTATTTCATTTCCAGAAAGACAAGAGAGGAAGCAGGATACAATACACATGATAATGTGGTCAGTTTTCATGTTCACGTAGCCCATGCTATTTTCTTATTAATTTATAAAAAATGTAACATGCCATTATTAATATTTTGAAATAGATTTTATTTGTATATGTTTTGTTTTAGATTGTAAGTTTTAGGGTGGTTTCCAAGTTTAAATAATTTTTGTATTTTTTGGTAGTTTAAATTAAATTGTATTTGTTTATCTTTCCTTTAATTTTGAAGTTTTAGTAACTTGTTTATGTTTATTAATATTTTTTTTAATTTTATTGGATTTCAATAGTTCTCGGTTTCTTTTTAATTTACATATTATTGCCCTTTCCATGTTAATATTACTGTAGAATTTGATTTTTATATTGTTAGACTTTGTTTTTCATTTTAGTTTTAGGTTAAAGTTTTTATGTACCTTGTTGTGTTTTTATAATTTTTAAATGTTTTATTTTCTTTAATATTTTGTCATTGTTTGTTTTTAATATGGTGTGTGTTTTTTGTTGTTCATATTTTGAATAAGATTTTATTTGTATATGTTTTGTTTTAATTTAAGTTTTAGTTAAAGTTTAAGTAATTTTGTTGTTTTTTTATTAATATTTTTTTAATTTGATTTGATTTAAATATTTCTGTTTTCTTTTTCATTTAAATATTGTTGCACTTTCATGTTAATATTTAAAATTTGATTTCATATTTTAGACTTTTTGTTTTCATTTTAGTTTTAGTTAAAATTTTAGTAAATTTGTTGTGTTTATTAATACATTTAACATTTTATTTTATTTTAATATTTTGTCTGGTTTGTTGTTTAATATGGTGTGTGTTTTTTGTTCATATTTTGACGTTGATTTGTATTTGTATATGTGTTGTTATTAATTTAAGTTTAGTTTTGAATTAAATTGTATTTTTTTTTCATTTTGAAGTTTTAGTAATTTTGTTGTGTTTTTATTAATGTTTTTATAAGTTTTAGTAATTTTGTTGTGTTTTTATTAATGTTTTTATTATTTTGAATTTGATTTTATTTAAATATTTCTGTTTTCTTTTTCATTTAAATATTGTTGCACTTTCATGTTAATATTTAGAATTTGATTTCATATTTTAGACTTTTTGTTTTCATTTTAGTTAAAGTTTTAGTAACTTTGTTGTGTTTTTATTAATATTTAGAAATTTATTTCATTTTAATATTTTGTCTTTTTTAATATGGTGTTTTTTCTTCATATTTTGAATTAGATTTTATTTGTATATATTTTTACATTTATATTTAATTTATATACATTTTTAAATAATTTTGTATTTGTCATTGTTATTAGTTTTTTGTTTTTAAAAAATGTTTACATAGTTTTCATTTCATTTCAGTTAATTTAGTTTCAGTTATTTAAGCACTTCAACTCAAACTAAACGAAAATGAGAAATGTTGCCTTGGTAACCTACTAAAAAAAAACACAAGTTTACTACTTTTTTAGAATTTTTAAAGTTAGTTTTAATTTTATTTAGAGTGCTTAATGTTTTTACAATAGTTGTTAGTGTACTGTTAGCAGCCCTAATTCAGAGTCACTACAATCACAGTCATTATTCAGAGACACGAGTCTGTTGATCAAAGAAATAAATCAGACAAAATATTAAGATTCTGTCATCAGTTACTCACAGTCACGTTGTTCCGAACCAGTTTCTGTCTTCTTGTTTGTGTGAGGCACCACACTGCAGATAATGCAGCTCACAAACATCATTTGCAAATTCGATCAGGTTGACGCTCAAGAACGCAATGAGTGCTCACCGTCTGGCCTTCACTGTATGGAAAAAGAAGCGAGCGTGAACATTCTTGCTAACACATTCTTCAAAAAAAAAAATTTTGAAATCATCTCTTTAGATTCCTACATGCATCTCACAAACATGACATTCACACCCACAGGCTCTGCACCTGACAACCCTGATGCCTTATGGGTGAAGATGCACCACACGACGTCATCCCAATTTTCCCCACAGGTAAGAGAACTGCTTACTTATCGACATTCTTTTAATATCAGCCGAGAAATTCTGCAAACGCCTCACTTTCCGCCTCTAACTCGGGCCGTTTGGTGCGAGCGGGAGATAAGAGCTTATGGGTGACATTATTGCTCACTGAGATCCTGGATCAAGCCGAGCGTTAAAGGTGAAAGATATCCCCGGGAGAGTAGCCACAGCTCGTTAAGCGTAATGGGGGCTTTGGACGGTGGCGATCTGCGACTGGAAGCAGATTGAGCCGGAATGGAGACGCATTTTAGAGAGAGAAAACAGGACAGAAGTTATCAATTCAGAGAGGAGCTGTGCAGGAGGATACCGAGCTGAAAAATATCACACACACACACACATCACTTCAGTCTAACGCAGCAGCGTGTGTCCGAACCATCTGCCGCGCTACGCTGGAAAACAACTTCATGCTAAATGAGAGAAGAGGGAGAGAACGGGAAGGCGAGGATTCTACGGAGCCCACATCCATAAAACAACAAAACAAAAAAACAAACATTCACCTCAAAACCAGCATTTAACAGAATTAAATGTATAAACAGTGCAATGGTATAAAACAGTTGCATAAAAAAACAAAACCAACTAAATAGTAATTTGCACTGACATTGTGTGTGTGTGTGTGTGTATGTGTGTAATTTTCATAATTTTAATTATTCTGAATAGTAATTTGCACTGACATTACATTGCATTTCATGCATTTGGCGGCGCTTTTATCCAAAGTGATTATTGCATTTAAGCTTTACACATTTAAGGAGTTTTTCTGTAATAAATTAGATCTGTAGCTATGCATTCCAGTTATGACAACTTTTCTTAATTGCTATGCAAATAACATCACATTGCAAAACACTTAAGCATTACATTTATGTATTTAGCAGATGCTTATTTCCAAAATGACTTGCATTGCATTCAAGGTACACGTTATAGAAAATTTCCTGTATTTCAGTAATTCAGCAATTTGTGCATTAGAATTATATGCATTACTGTAATCACAGCTTTTGAAAATATTCTTAATTTTTATTAAAAATTTATGTCACAGGGCAAACCACCTTTAAAAATATTAAATATTTATACTTATGCATTTCTAGACTCTTATCCAAAAGCAACATGTGCTGAATTTAAAGTACACGTTATATAAGATTTGCTGTATTTTTATAATACAGTACATTCCTGATCTTCCATAAATATAAATTTAAATAATTAAAAAAACTTGCTAAAAAATACATAAATTACATAAATTACTCTGCCATGTATATAATTGTATATATTTTAGAAAATTTGCTGTATAATACAGTAATTACTTAATGAGATTTACATGCATTGCAGTACAGTTTATGCATTTGCACCTGTGATGTTACTAGATTCATGCTCTTCTGCCTCAAATCATTTATTTTCTTCATGCAAAACATAATTTCTCATTTGTTCATTTAGATTTTGGGGTCAAATATGATAAAATGACCCACCTAATGAGAGCATGCAGGCTTTGTGTCACATCAGAGTCACTCAGCGACAGTCACTTCCATCGCTGTGATCAGGAAACAGTGAAACAAACAGCGTTATAATTAACGGTATAAAGGCAGGAGACGGCCGAGCTACTAAAGGGCCCGATATCAATTAGCACTAAAGTCAAGGGCCTATGTTTTTGCTCTAAACTCATTACAAGAGGCTTGATTTCAGCTTTAATTAAAATAGATTCGTGTTAAAAGCATTATGTGCTTCGCACGCTTTACTCACAGCTTCACAAACACGATCCATACGCAATCTGCGCAAACAGACAGACGCGCTTCCATCTTACTGACAGCAGAGGAACAAACACATGATCAGTGTCTACAGAAATAAATCTGATTCCATCTCACCTGATCAGAGGGACACGTAAAGTTATGATAGTTGGATGATATCAGCCTGCAGACGAGAAAAAGCACATGACATCACTTTAAAATCACAGCTGTAATAGTAATATGTAAGAGATCTCTGTAATGTATCAAACTGTGGCCAAATCCTAAATTCTACAATCAAAAGTCAGATATCAAAATGATCTGAACTACTCTACATTCTTAGGGATTCAAGTGCATAGCACGGAAACCGTATTGGAATTGCAGACCAAACCATAAGTCATAGAGATTTAAAACTTGGAGGGATGGTACTCACAACGTCACCAAAGCTCGCCCCAGTCGGCCTGACGGGGGCGCTACAGCAATCAAAAGTATAAAACCGCTCATAACTCCTAAACTGTTTTCGTGTATTTTGAAAAAAACACTTTTGTGACCTAGTCCTATTGATTTTTCACCCAATCAGAACCAAATCATTGCAGGAAGATTCTCAGGAGAGTGAATATGAATATTTATCACAAAAAGTTGAACTTTCGACTCACTGTCGCAAAGGGACGTCAAAACCGAGCGGCAACCTTCTACTCTCTCTCTCGAAACCAACAGGGAAGTGACTAAAACTGCAATTCATCGACTGGCCACTAGAGGCTGGCTCCAAAAGTTAAATGTTAAAATGCCCAACTTTACAGCAGAAAAAAACGTGTTTATAACCTTGTACAAAAAGTTGGTTTTGGTCTATATAGCGAATTTTGGCCTTCATGACAAGTGTGTGTGTGTGTGTGTGTGGGGGGGGGGGGGGGGGGGGGGGGGGGGGGGGGGGGTGGGGGGGGGGGGGGGGGGGGGAGGGGGGGGGTGGGTGTTGAATTTATTCATAACTAATCTGTTTAAAGCCTTAAAGTTCTGCATAATTAAGGGCGTGGTCACTTGAGTGACAGGTGGATTGCCGCTGCTGTCACCACTGTCAAGCTCGGTGGGTGTGGCTTCAGCAACCAGCTCCCGCCTCTTTGCCCATTTTCAATTATGCAGGAGTGACTCGCGGTCACACTCTGCCAAGATGGCGATGCCCGGTTTTGCTATAATTATGGCTATAATTACACAACCGTTTGTCCTATCAACATGAAAATTGGTGTGCATGGTCTTGGTCCAAAGTGCCACAAGTGGCTATAAGTGTATTTGTGTATCTCAAAAAACATGGCTGCCATTGGCCAAAGAACTTGGAGCACCTATTAGAGAAGGTTAAAGGGTTAGTTCACCCAAAATTCTGTCATTAATTACTCACCCTCATGTCATTCCAAACCTGTAAGACCTTCGTTCAATTAGAAATCTAAGAGCTCTCGGACCCACAACAAACAACAACTCAATAAATCAATAAACAATTTCTCAAATGACTAAAATACTGCACATTTCACCACACATAGACACAATACTAAAACAATCAAACTACTCACCTCCTAAAAACTAAAAACTGTAGTGGTTCCTCTTGTTAAATTAATGAAAAGATGAAAAAAAAAAAAAACTTATTTTGCAAACTAGTCCTAGGTTTTAAGCTCAGTCTGGAAAAAAATCACTGCAGTTCAATTCTGAGGACTCTCTAGGTCAATAATTATCAAAAAACTTTGAAATTTACAGTTTGGGAAGCTATAACGGGGTCATTTAGAAAAGTGGCCTGTCCTAATTTACCCAAAAACCTATGAGGCCTAAACAAAATCTCAAAACTTTGTCAGGTGATTCTAAACAAGCATGTAAAGTTTTAGGGAGATCAGACTACAGCTGGCGCAACAACAGTAATAAACGTTAAAAACATCAAAACTCTTCAATCTGAATCACATATAATATGCAACGTCTTTTTTCATATGTGCTTAAATTCCTCAAAGCTCTTGAACTCCATTAAACGCTGCTTGCAGCTCTATTTCTCTTTTTCTGGATGACACTCTTGACGCTGACTGATTACTGTGATGCCACGTTCACATCATGTCATGTGTTCAACATGACCAGGACACTGGATTGACCAATCAGAAGACACAACTGGAACTGTAGGTTTCATAAATGCGATTTTCCAGTGATAACTGTGCAATGTAAAATAACTTCTGCACGCAGAGCCGTGATTATGCTAATATGTCATTCAACATAAATCATTTCTAATGTGTGTGTGACATTTCAATAATGCACTCGTGCTAATGAAAGCAGCGATGAGACGGGACGCAAAATGAGATGATACGGCGAGAAAGAGATGTTGAGATGAAGAGGGTGGAAGCAAATGGATTTCTTTATTTTGGTAAAAGGTAAGCGACATCACTTACACCCCTGCCCTGAAGAACAGAGAGAGAGAGAGAGAGAGAAAGAGACAGTGAATACAGATGGGCTCCGGTGAACGGCTCTCCTCCAGGCCAGCTATTAAAGACAAGAGCCAATCAGCATTTCATCAGGCTGTCCTCTTTATCTCTCTATCATCTTTTCTTTCTCTCTTCACCATCTTCCCTTCACTGACTGTCTGTCTCTCTATTCCACTCCTGCTGCATTCGTCTTGTGAATCTGCTGCAGTAAAAGCGCTCAGAGAGCTTCGCTTCAGAACTGTTACGGGCCACCGTCATTAAAATCAACAAGAAACACTGTTCACGACCAACAGCTCAACGCTTAGCTGGTAAGAATGGCACGTTTAGCGCCTGTTATTATATTTAGATACTAATTATGATACTGTTATATATGGTGAAAAATTCTAAAATTATTAATGATTATGTTTTATAAAATATTGTAATATAATAAATATGAAAATAAATAAATAATACACTATACAAAATATAAATACTCTTTACTTAACTACTATTATACTATAATGAACAAATATTAAAATAAACAAATAAATGTAGAGATTAAAAATATGCATTTTAGTTTTTTAAAATAAATATTAATACATTTTATATGAGAAATGCTATAAACAATATATATCTTCTAATCTACTATTACTATAATTAATATATATTACAAATAAATAAATAATTATATATATATATTTTTTTTCACATTTATTCAATTTATAGTAATATATTCTGTGATCAATATAAACATTATTTTATAGTATCATATATATTAAAAATATACAGTAGCTCTCTGATGTTGTGTCACTAGTAAAGCTTCTTGAGGCTGTGTGTGTTCTTGTGGTCATTAGTGAATCTAAAGAGACAGATCTTCTGTGTATCTTGACATCTTAGAGCGCGCGCACACACACACACACACACACACACACACACACACACACACACTTGAGTCGTGCCCTAAAGCGAGTCTGACAGTGGCGGCCCGTCTCACTCAAACCTCGGCCTCCGGGGCCGGCCACATTATGAAACAATTACCCTGTTAATTGACACTTAATTAATCTAAAGTCAATTTAACCTTGACAGCGTAACCTTGAGATCCACGTCCACGACAGACATGACAGACTGAGAGCAAGAGAGAGGATGAAGATCTGGCTCCTCAGCTCTTCACGTGTGTGTGTGTGTGTCTGTGTGTTTATCACACTGTGTTGGTGTTTTGCTGAGTTGATCATTTAGATAATTATCACCTGACTGTCACCTCACTGCATCACTCACTGCAGACACTCACCCTCGTCTGCATCTGTGTGTGTTTTCACTGAGGTAAGCATTACTAGTATTAGAACTCACGGTGATCAAACCTCTAAGTACTATTCCCCGGTTTCAAAGACAAGGCTTAAGCTAGTCCCAGACTAAGATGCATGTTTGAGCTGTCTCAACTGAAAATATCTTGCTCTGACATATCTTAAAATAAGTCAGTGTCATTGTCAAGAAGCACACCTGTAATGTTTTCTTCTGTATGGCATTTTTGTAAAAGTTGCTTAAAAATCTTAATTTAACAAAACTCCCAATAATCTAATAACCAAATCCCAAACTTGAAACATTATCATAAAATTACAAAAAATCACAAAAACACAAACACTCAATCTTTCCACTCCTACAAAGCAAGATAGGAAGAAAACACCTAGCAACCACATAGCAACCACTCAGAACACCATAACAACCACAATGTCCTCGTAGCAACCTCTTGTCAACGACTAAGGACACCCTAACAACCCCTAAGCAACCACTCAAAACACCCTAGCTACTCCATAGCAACCACCTCAAACACTCTAGCAACCACCCAAAACACTCTAGCAAACACTAAGAACACCCACAACTCCTAAGCAACCACACAAAAACACACAAGCAACCCCATATCAACCACTCTGAATACCCTAACAACCACAAGACCTAGTAACCTCATAGTAGCCCCTTTTCAACTACTCAGAACACTCTAACAACCCCTAAGCAACCAACCAAAACACCCTAGCAACCCCTTAACAACCACCCAAAACATCCTAGCTACCCCACAGCAACCACAAAACCCTACCAACCTCACAGTATCCTTTCACTTACCCTTAACAATCTAACAACCCCATGCAACCATGCAAAACACCCTAGCAACCACTTAGAAAATCCTAAGAACCCCTAAGCAACCACCCCAAACACCCTAGCAACCCCATAATTACCACCAAAAACAACATAGCATCCCATTAGCAACCAACCAAAACACCCTAACAACCTCATAGCAACCACCAAACCACAAGCAACACAACATCAAACCACCAAAGCCCTAGTAACCCTCTATTTCAACTACTTAGAACACCCTAACACCCCTAAGCAACCACCCCAAACACCCTCGCTACCTCATAACCTCTAAACCGCTAAGAACACTCTACACAACCACAAAGCCTAGAACCCTCATAGTAACCCCTTTTTAAATTACTCCGAACACCCTAACAACCCCATAACTACACAAAAAAAAACAACATAGCATCCCATTAGCAACAAACCAAAACACCCTAACAACCTCTAGCAACCACCAAACCCACAAGCAACACAACAGCAACCACAAAGGCCCTAGTAACCCTCTATTTCAACTACTTAGAACACCCTAACAACCCCCTAAGCAACCACCCCAAACACCTACCTCATGCACCCCATAACAACCGCTAAGAACACGTCCTACCCAACCACAAAGCCCTAGAAAACCTCATAGTAACCCTTTTAAATTTGACTCAGAACACCCTACACAACCCCATAACTACCACAAAAAACAAACATAGCATCCCATTAGCAAACCCAAAACCAAAACACCCTAACACACCTCATAGCAACCACCAACCACAAGCAACACAACAGCAACCACAAAGCCCTAGTAACCCTCTATTTCAACTACTTAGAAACACCCTAACAACCCCCTAAGCAACCACCCCAAACACCCTCGCTACCCTCGTCATAACAACCGCTAAGAACACTCTACCAACCACAAAGCCCTAGAAACCTCATAGTAACCCTTTTAAATTACTCAGAACACCCTAACAACCCCATAACTACCACAAAAAACAACATAGCGTCCCATTAGCAACCAACCAAAACACCCTAACAACCTCATAGCAACCACCAAACCACAAGCAACACAACAGCAACCACAAAGCCCTAGTAACCCTCTATTTCAACTACTTAGAACACCCTAACAACCCCCTAAGCAACCACCCCAAACACCCTCGCTACCTCATAACAACCGCTAAGAACACTCTACCAACCACAAAGCCCTAGAAACCTCATAGTAACCCTTTTAAATTACTCAGAACACCCTAACAACCCCATAACTACCACAGAAAAACAACATAGCATCCCATTAGCAACCAACCAAAACACCCTAACAACCTCATAGCAACCACCAAACCACAAGCAACACAACAGCAACCACAAAGCCCTAGTAACCCCTATTTTCAACTACTTAGAGAAACACCCTAACAACCCCTAAGCAACCACCATACCACCCTCGCGCCTACCCCATAACAACCGCTAAGAACACTCTACCAACCACAAAGCCCTAGAAAACCTCATAGTAACCCTTTTAAATTACTCAGAACACCCTAACAACCCCATAACTACCACAGAAAAACACCATAGCATCCCCATTAGCAACCACCAAAACACCCTAACAACCTCATAGCAACCACCAAAACCACAAGCACACAACAGCAACCACAAAGCCCTAGTAACCCTCTATTTACAACTACTTAGAACACCCTAACAACCCCTAGCAACCACCCAAACACCCTCGCTACCCCCATAACAACCCCTATAAGCAACCACCCCAAAACACCTCGCTACCCCATAACAACCCTAAGCAACCACCCCCCAAACACCCTCGCTACCCCCATAAACAACCGCAAAGAACACTCTACCAACCACAAAGCCCTAGAAACCTCAGAGTAACCCTTTTAAATTACTCAGAACACCCTAACAAACCCCTAAGCAACCACTCCAACACCCTGCTGTAGTTGGAGAATCAAAGAGCAGCTCTGTCAGTGAAGTGAATTGAGAAACTCGTCAGATTTCATCTTCTTCATCATAATTTACTTGCCTCACTGACAGAAAAAACTTACTGCAGTGAGTTTATAAAGACAAAACTCAACTCAACACGCTTCATCTTCATAAGGAACAAAATAATGATGCTGAATGACATGATGATATAGAAACTCTATAAATGATGAAATCTTTAAACTCTGTTCTCAAAATACTGTTCTCGAAACTGCATTTCTGCTTTTTTTAAACACATATTTGCTTGATAACACTCACTCTCTCTTTCTTACACTTAGCCAAAAACATCAGCCGCGAGGAAGGGTGTGGGAAAGAATTGTGGGTAAATTTGTCTCCTGTTTGTTGCCATGACGAGACAAAGCTCTGCCTTCACGCCCAGCTGAGTCTGTGTGATTAAAGAGACGACAAGCAAAACCATCTGCCTGTCCACAATCATCCGTCATGGGCACACTCATTCTCCATCAGCAGCCCCCTCCATCACTCATACCTTTCACTGACCCACACACACCACACCAGCATCACCACACATCACACCTGTGAACGTCTATGGCTGGAGGTTTAGGGAAGGAATCAAAAGGAGAATGAGTGAATTTGAAGGGAAGGAGGAAACACTGAGGTGTGTGATTTGTCGAGAGCTCTTTGATTTAATTCTCATGTATGTAATAATTTATTTGCCTTTTGGGTATCTGTAAATGTCTATTTATTTAAGTAATCTGTCATTTGTACATATGTTTTTATTTATGGTATATTTGAACAACATGTAGTTTCACGGTGCTACAACACAACGTTTCTCAAAGTCACGGTTAATGGCGCTCAAAGCGAGCGAAATAAAGAAGATTAAGCGCCCGTCGAAACTCTCTGTCGTTTGTCAGACGCCAGGGGCTGCTACGAGGAAGGAAACTCGACGCTTATCGGGACTCTGTCACTTCGCTGCTGCCCTGTTCGAGAGAGTTCATCACAACGCCGCACGAGGATCAGCACGGCGCTGCGGACTACGTTTGCGCAGTCACAGCGGATCGTGACGTAATTATAACTGCTTAAGGGGTAGCAAGGCACCGTTTAACATTACAGATGATGAGATTGAGACTGTGAGGTTAAATCGTAATATTCCCGTGAGCTGCATCCATTCATTGGAACTCTGTGAAGTTGACATGTTCAAAATGAAAGGGAGAATATATATATTTTTTGGACTATTAAATTGGGGATAAAACTACAAGAACATTTAAAATTGAATAAGTCAAAATCACAAAAGAAAATATTCAAGTTTACTTGTTATTTAAAGACTATAAAAAACATTAGTGTTAAATTTGAATGTTGATTGTTGAAGATTTATCTTGGACATTTAAAAGTCATACACACAAAAGTACAGTTAACTATTACTGTTTGTAAACACTAAAATTTCTGATCTATTACAAAATATTTAAATGTTAAAGTGTTTACAGTTGTGCATTTGTGTTGATTCTCCTTGCTAATATTTTGAGGTCTTACATTTTAGAGGTCTGATGGAAATGGTATCACTGGCTTAAGTTGCCCAGTTTGCAAAAGTAAGCAACATTAAAGAGGCCATGGAAAACCCACCTGAAAAGGAAGTTGGAACCAGTTGAAGAGATGCCACTTCCAGCTGAAGAAATAAGTAGCTCTAGTGCAACAGATGAAACCAAGCTCACGTGAGAAAGAAGCTTAACAGAGAAAGGTCGAGAAGATGCATGAGCTGAAGCAAAAAGCTGGAAAAGTCCTTCCATAAGACATATGAGTCCTGGAAGCAGAGCTGCGAGGCTAGATCAAATTTGAAGAAAACATTCTGTACACGTGAGAGACCTGGATCCAGGCCACAGCAGGACATTCAAGGCAGACATGATTTCAGTCTATCCAGCTGCGTTATGAACCGATTCTGCGTAACCACACTACTACCAGACATTGTTAAGCGTGTGGATGCCTGCGCTGCACTAACTGCAGAGATCACTGATCTTGTCGGTAGCGACTGGAAACATTTAATGAAAGTTACAACGAAGAACTTGTGAAGGAAGAGAAAGAGTAAGGCAGGTGCTGAATATAAGGATGAATATATGGATCCGTCTTTGGATGTACAGTAACAAACACAGTCGTTTCCAGGTCATCACTGGGATCCGATAACCAATCAAAGACTTCTAAGTCTCAAGTAAGCGTGCTGATGCACAGGCAGAATTTGCAGCAGAAACTAGAACAAAAAAATACAAAAGCTTTACAAAATTCACAATCAACAAGCTAAAAGCGATAAGATGAACATGACTGGAAGCTTTTGTGAATGGGAAATGTTAGCGGAGATAAAAGCAGAAGGAGGCTGAAATGCAGTTAAAACTATTGAGAAAAGCGGCTACAACAGCTACAAGTTGACAAAAGAAGTTAAAGTAGCAGCAGCTCGTGTCAAAGTGTATAGCGATTTGGAAGGGGTAACCTTCAAGCGCTGTGAAGATGGCCAATTTAGCATTCACGCTGGCTGCCAAAGGACAGAGCTTACATCTCAACTGAACCCGGAAGTACAGTCGTTCCTACCTCAGCAAGCATCATGTGAAGGATATGAAGTTACATCACCTCAGGAAGCTGCAAATCTAGCTCAAGCAATAGCAAACTCACTAAGCACACATCGGCTGCCAGTTCCAGAACCCACTGTCTTTGTTGGTGACCCTTTAAAATTCATAGATTGGAAGATGTCATTCATGGCCCCTCATTGATCGAAAACCTCTTCCTTCTGGTGAAAAAATGTTCTATCTGAAGAATTACCTTTGCTGGGGAAGCTACTTAAGCGGTGGAGGGATATTTCTGAAATTCTGAGGATGCGTATCAAGGTGCCTGAAGCGTTACAGGAGAGAATACGGGAACTTCGTTAGATCATCAAGGCGTTTGAAGACAAGCGTGAGATGGCCCAAAATTGGAACAAAATGACCCACTGGCATTAGAGACTTCACAGATTTCCTACAAAGTTTGTGTGAGAGCAATTCCTCACGTAAAAGTTAGCCATCCTAAGTGATTCCGAAGAAAACCACAAGTTGTTAAAGAAACTCCCCGAATGGATTGAAAGTGGAACCGAATCGTGGTGGAAGAGCTAGACACATCAGGTGACTATCAAGTTTCAAATGCTTCACAGAATTTCTGCAAAAAAGGAAGCAAAAATAACATAACCCTATAACCTCCTGTGGCCCCGAATCAAAAAGAATTTTAGATGAAAGGTTCCCCAAAGCGTTAACTAAAGGCTCTCAGTACAAAGGTTCAGGTGAAGGACTTAGCTCAAAAGACCAGAGCGTGCAGCTCTAAGCCAAAGACATCGTGCCTTTTCTGCAAGGATGAAAAACATCCACATTGCTCAATGCTCTACATTTGCTGGAAAGACTATTGAAGAAAAGCCCTTCATTCCACGAAACCCACACTCTGTTTTGGGATGTCTCCAGAAAGGGACACATGAGTAAGACTGTAGAAGAAGACATACATGTGGTGCGATGTGGTGAAGTCCTCCTACCTGCTTACATGGAGAAAGGGATAAAGCTCCTTCAAGGACCCTAAAGGGGGCATCTACGAATGTTCAAACAGGGTAGGAAGTTCATAAAGTCATGACCCATGCACTCACTCCAATGTTCTCCTGCTACTTCAACATTGTGCCAGTTTTCATCTCTACAGTGGAGCCGAACCCCAAAGAAAGTACTAACATGCTCTACTTGACACAGAGCGACTCAAGTTTCATCTTGGAAGATCTTCTTGAAAGTTTGAATGTTGTCTCTAGCCTGTGCAGTGAGGCTCAGCACCATGACAGCTGCTGACCGCGATCACTGCCAGTAAGAGGGGATCTGTGGACTTAAAGTAAGAGGGACCTTTACAATCTGCAAGTTCTATACCACTACAGCAAGCATACACAAGAGACTTCATTCCAGTGGACAAGTCGTATATTCCACCAACACACAGCGCTTCAGTGGAGTCACCTCAGACACTTAGCAAGTCAGCTGTCACCACTTTTGAACTGTTCAGGACTTTTAATCGGACTGACTGCCCATATGCTCTAGCTCCCTTGAAGCCATTATAGGTGGTGAAAATGAGCCTTTTGGCATAAGAACTTTGTGCTTGGGTGGGTATTATAGGCCTGTCTAATCCACACACCTTGACCAAACAAGGAAATCAGAGTTTGTCCACCGTGTTGCAGTAAAGGAAATACCTGTCCCATAAGCCCAATGATATCCTGAAAATTCTTGAGTCAGATTTCCAATGAAAGGAAGGCTTATGAGGATAAATGTGGTAACAAGAGGGATGTTCGTTTCATACAACACCTCAGTGCCAATATTCATCAGAAGGATAATGGACATTCACGAGCTTCCTCTCCCATTTAAGTGCAGCAGCCGACCCTCACTACCCAACAACAAAGGGCCTTGCTGGAGCTACAGCTACCCTAAGCGGCTCAAGTCAATAAACAGTATTATGATCACTACAAGAACTTTCATGGAAGAGATGATTATCAAAGGTGATGCAGAACAAGCTCCAGCTATACTAAGTGGAGAGAGACGGTGTGAACATCCACACCATGGGGTGTACCACCTCAGAAACAAACAAGCTGAGGGTGGTATTGATTGTTCAACAAAGTTTAGGTGGTATATCTCTAAATGACACACTTTTGACTGGGCCTGATCCTAACCAATTTCGGGTAGGGAGTGCTGTGCCCGTTTCAGAAAGACCAGTTGCAGTTACCTGTGACATAGAAGATGTTTCCTGGTTCGTCCCACCTGATGAGCGCAATTACCTGAGATTCTTATGGTGGGAGGGTGGAGACTTGGAAGAAAGAGCCTCAAGAATATCGCATGGCGGTCCACCTCTTTGTGGTGCCGCGTCTTCACCTGGTGTGCTAATTTCGGCCCTAAAGGGTACCTGGCACAGCAGCACAAAGTTAACTATCCTTCAGCCTCAGCATTCATTGAGAAGAACTTTTATGTGGATGATGGGTTAACCAGTGTTCCCTCAACCAGTGAAGCCAAAGAACTAATAATGCCAGCTCAAAGGGGTGTGTGTAAACATGGAGGGTTTACTGACTTCACAAATTGCTCAAATAAGGAAGACGTTTTGAGTTGTTTAAACCATCAGAAAGGCAACAACATCAAAAGCCTCTTGACTTTTAATCTTGAAGCAACACCAGCTGGATATTTTCGGCATTCAATGGTCAACAAGGATGGCCACATTCCAGTTTCAGCATCGACCTTAGGATCAACCATTGACTGCCGTGGTATTCTGTCTGTTATAGCCTCTATATGACCCTCTTGGGTTTGTCCTTATTATTCTACAGGAAAGTGTATCCCTACAAGAACTGTGGTAGAGGTACTGAATGGGACAGCGAACTTCCTGATGACTTCGTCCTCAATGGGTGGATTGGAAAAACGATCTTCTGAAACTCAAGGAAGTGGCTTGATGCCAAGATATTTATCACCCACATACCTTCAGTGACATAGTCAGAACAGAGTTACACCACTTCTCTGATGCGAGTAATGTAGGATATGGTGCTTGTTCCTACCTCCGCTTCAAAGATGACAAGAGTGAAGTCCACTGCAGTCTGGTGATGGCTAAAGCAGGGTCTCTACAAAGGTCATAAACATTCCCAAGGTTAGAACTCTCAGCCGCTGTCATATCTGCCAGAATGGAGTGTCATGCTGAAAATGAGCTGGAAATGAAGATTGACCAAGAGTTCTTCTTCTGGTTCAGCGAACTTCGCGGGTCGTTTTTAGCACTCTGCAGTAACAATGAAACCCGTGGGTTTCATGTTTTTGTCGCAAATCCCGAGTGCAGCTGATCTGAGATGTCACAGATCCCCTGAATCAGTGGTGTTGCAGTAAATACAACAGATAACCCTGCTGATTATGCATCTGAGGGCTTAATGCGTCTGCCATCTCTACATCAATGTGATTATCAGGACCCAAATTTCTGTGGGAACAGGGAAGTAAATGCAACACCATACACACCTGTGTGAACCTGCTTGTCGGTGATCCTGAAGTTAAATTGAGTCGGAACCTTTGTGACCTCAGTCAGAGGCGAGACGAAGACATCCTCAATTAAACTAAGTCGATTCTCTTCTTGGTCTATGCTTCTAAAATTGGTTGCAAGAATAAACAGATTGGGCCTGAAGCAGATGGCCTATGATCATGTGGCAGTTGAAGAGCGTGAGAAAGCTGCTAAGGTGGTCATCAAGCACAGCAGCAAAGCATTCTCAAAAGAAATGCAAATAATTGAAAGAGGAGAAGCTCTACCAAATTCAAGCGCTGCTGCCCTCTGGATCCTATTTTGGACAATGGCATCCTCCGGTGTTGGTGGGAGGCTAAAACACTCATCTCTCAGTCAAGATCTAAAACATCCTGTAATACTTCCAAAAGGTAACCACATCACTAAGCTAATTCTGTCACATTTCCACACCAAGTTCGTCACCAGGGAAAGCCAAACTCAAATGGAGTTAAGAATGAATGGATTCTGAATCATTGGGCAGTAAGTCCGTCGCCAAGTTCATACACAAGTGTGTGCAATGTGGGAAACTCAGGCGACCAGCTGGAAAGTGGCGGTATGGCAGAACTTCCCAGAAAACGTGTTGAGGTTTCCGCTCCATTCAGTACTGTGGTATGGACTGTTTCGAGCCATTTGTGTGGCTTCAAATGGGAACTTAAGAATGTAGCCTAGTATTCACTTGTCTATCATCTCGTGCAGTCCATATTAAATGATTGAGGGACCTATCTACGAACTCCTTCATCAATGCCCTAAGGTGCTTTTCATCAGCCTCCGAGGAGCAGTTAGCAAACTTCAGTGTGACCACGGCACTAACTTTGTTGGAGCTAAAAATGAGTCATAAAATCACTGAAAGGGGTGGGCACCAATGCCTTAGAGATGCTTTCTTACAGAAAGGCAATGCGAGTTTGTCTTTGTGCTCCCTTCTGCAAGCCATGCTGGAGGTGTCTGGGCGCCAGATGCGAGCTGTGCGAAATGTACTTTCAATGCCACACTTGCTTTATGCCCAGGGCGAGCTTGATGGCGCATCACTCAGAGCAGCTGTTCTATGAAGCAATGGCCATTGTAAGCAGCCGCCCTCTAGGTAGATGGGATTAATGATCCAAATTCACTCGAACCATTGACCCCAAAACCATCTGATAATGATGAAGTCTGATGTTGCTCTTCCACCTCAGGAAAGTTTGTAAAACAAAGATGTGTATGCCACTAAAGATGGCAGAGTTCAATACCCTGTCAATTTCTTGGAGTCGTTGGAAGAAGGAATACCTTCTCAACATTGCAGCACGGTCAGAAATGGCATATTCCTCGCCCGGTAACTAGTGAATGATGTTGTAATCATCAAGGCGATATGCTTCCCAGAGGGTCGGTAGCAATTAGGCAGTGTGGTGGAAAACCAGTGAAGGAAGTGATGGTCTTGTAAAGGCGAGTCAAGTTACAGTTAAGGGGAGGCGAAAAGAAAATCAACGCTCAAGCCTACGGTCATTGAGCCCATCAAAAAGTGGTGGTACTTATTGAGAAAATGAGTAATCAGCGACTGCTTTGTGATACCATTGCATCAGACCATGTAATTAAGTTCTATAAACCTAACATTTAGACTTCACATGCATATAAACTGTTTGGTAGGTCATATTGATGTTCGAAATCATGTTCTGATTCATTCACAGTTTGTTCTGTTCTTTCATCATCTCATAATTGGTGGGAGTGTAAATGACCCGCAAAAAATATGTATGTGTGTGTGTCACTTTAAAATGTGTTGTGTCTTGCTTTGCTGCGCCACATCTCACAATAGCATTAGCTGCTTGCCGATTGAAGAAGGAGTGCGGACGAGGAGCACATCGTGGTTCTCTCACATAGTGTTCTAAAAAGTTTGAAATATATATTATGTAAGGTGGATGCACTTTACGTTTGGTTCATTTAGTACCCTTTGGCAAGCGGGCGAGTATGTGTCTTTATTGTGTGTTTGCATGTTGTATTTAAGTGATATATAATTTCGTATGTCACGTGTTATTTGTCGAACTCTTTTGGTTAATTCTCATGTATGTAATAATTTATTTGCCTTTTTGGTATCTGTAAATGTTTATTTATTTAAGTAATCTGTCATTTGTACATATGTTTTTTATTTATGAGTATATTGTTTCTTTATGTAGTTTCACGCGATTGCTACAACCTAGCGTTTCACCGAAGTCCGCGGTTAATGAAGGCTCATGAAGCGAAATAAAGAAGATTAAGCACCCGTCGAAACTCTCTGTCTCGTTTGTCGACGCCAAGGGGCTGCTACAACATATGTGAGCGTGAATCTGTGGAAATACACACGTTTGATTTCATGCATTGTGAAATGTGTCAGAACACGATTCAGAACAAGTGCACTCCGCATCACGTCACAATTACCATGATAATGTGATTGTTAATGACTGTACTGTACATGTTCATCAAACTCATCAACAGGTGGAAAAGCAGATTGGAAAACATGTGGGATCTCTGAGGGAGGATACAAGGCAGGTGTACAGTGACAGGTTTATTAACTCAACTCTCAAACTGGTTGCTAGAGGGTTTTTAGTGGTTTGCTAGGGGTACTAGGGTGTTTTGGGTGGTCGCATAGGGGGTTATTAGGGTGTTTTTACTGGTTGCTAGGGTAGGGTGTTTGGGTTGGTTGCTAAGGGGTTGTTAGGGTATAGTCTTAGGTGGTGCTAAGGTGTTGCTTAGGCGGTTTCGGGATTGGGTCTAGCTAGGGTGTTTTGGGGTGGTTACTTAAGGGGGGCGTAGGGTGTTGCTTAGGAGGGTCTGGTAACTGCGGTTGCAAAAGTTAGTTTGTTTTTTGTGGTTGTTAAGGGAAGCTAGCTGTATTGGCTGAGTAGTTTGACTTAGAGTGTTTAGTTAGGAGTGTATTCTGTACGTGGTTGATAGGGTTGTTTAGGGTGTGGTTGCTATAGAGGGTAGTAGCTAGGGTGTTCTTAGTGGTTGCTAAGGGGGTTTGTGAGGGTGTTAATTAATGCTTGAATAGTCAATTATTCTAAAGTCATTGATTCCAAAATGCTTGTAGACCTTATGCACAACTTGTACATTTTGCGTTATGTAATATCAATATTTCAAATGATAGCTTTAGTGAGTAGTATTCTACGTACTTTTCTCTAATGGTCCCTGTGAGCTGACTTGCACGAGTGTGCGTTAAATAACATAACGCAATAAACACTGGGAGAGATTCCCAGTGTGTACCTGAAGGAAGTGTAAAACTATTCCTATGGCACTAGTTTTTCTTCCTGCAGGACCCATTAATATCTGCAGCAAGGGACAAACCTGTATTGCCCCCTTGAGTTCTGAAGAGGTAAACCAGCACGGTGAAGCGAGTGAGTTAGTGTCATTGTTTAAGATCTCGACAAGAAACTGGAGCAAAACGCGATTGATTCAGATCTGATCTCGAAGATGCAACATCCGCATTGGGACGATCTAGAGGACACGGCCGTCAGCAGGGGATAAATAAACGGCAGTGCTGGAGCTTCACCCGGCATCAGCAAATGCACAGGAAACATCATCCGAGAGCAGAAAGAGCTTATGCTTGGATGAGAGACGTCTCTCTACTAGTGCGTCGTAACACAGCTAGTATCTTTTTTCTCCTGGCCCTCTATTATCGGCCTCTTTCTCTCCGTACTCGTGTGAAAAAACGACAGTCAGCAGCGATGCGCGCCACGGAGCCCTGAGAGACGTCAGGTAGTGAAGTTCGAAAAAAGACTGTTTCATCCCTCATCCTGCGATTTCCCTACCGTTTCTCCTCATGAAGCCCATCGGGGCACTCGAATATCGAATTATGCGTAAAGAGAGATAGATGAGAATCTCTCGGTTGGCGGCTCGGGGGCCATGAGGGCTCCAGTAACCAAAAAGAGTCATGACTTTAACACTTGACAGTCATCCTCTTCAACTCCACTGCATTAGTATACGTAGTATTATGGTCTAACTAACCTCAACTGCAATCGTTAGGTGGACCTAAGGTCATTGCACACGAGTGCGAAATTTTCAGTCTGAAATTTTCGCACCATTTGACATCACTAACCTGATAAATCCAGCGAATCTAGTGATCTGTTCTTTTTTGAGAACTTGTTTTGTTCTTGTTCAGAGACAAACAGCTGGGGGTTGAAAATCTTGGAGAAAACACATAGAAGCCACTCAGAACAACCTAGCAACCACTTGGAACACCCTAGCAACTCCATAGCAACCACTCAGAACACAGAACAATATTTGCAAGTGGGAAACTCAATTCTTGAAGAAACTTAAGTTGCAGTGAAGGGGGAACTATTTTCAAGCTAGACTGGAGAAAACACCTAGCAACCCCATAGCAACCACTGAGAACACCCTTGTAGTAACTCCATAGCAACCAATCATAGCACAGAACAATGTTTAAAAGTAGGAAACTTGGAATTCTTGAGGATCTGTAAGTTGCATTAAAGGGGAATTTGTCATGGACAGGAGAACAAACAAAACAACTCCATAGCAACCATGCAGAACACCCTAGCAACCACTCAGAACACAGAACAATATTTACAAGTGGGAATCTGAGAATTCTAGAAGATATGCAAGTTGCAGTAATGGGGAACTCTTGTCACAAAAACCAGTGAAAACCCCTAGCAACTCCATAGCAACTACTTAAAACACCCTAGCAACCCCATAGCAGCCACTCAGAAAACAATATTTACAAGTGGCAAACTCAATTCTAAAATATACTTAAAGGTGTAGTAGAGGGGGAACTATTTTCAATCTAGACCGGAGAAAACACCTAGCAACCATTGAGAACACCCTAGCAACTCCATAGAAACCACCCAGAACACAAAACGATAATTACAAGTAGGAAGCTCAGAATTCTAGAAGATATGCAAGTTGTATTAAGGGGGAACTCATGTCAGAAAGGAGAAAAAAACAATTCCATAGCAACCCCATAGCAACCACTCAAAACACCCTAGCAGCTATTCAGAACACCCTAGCAACCCCATAGCAACCACTCAGATCACAGAACAACATTTAAAAGTGGGAATCAAGAACTCTAGAAGATCCTCAAGTTACAGTGATGGGGGACTCTTTTTATGCCAAACAGGATACATAACGTAGCAACTCCATAGCAACCAGGCAGAACACCCTAGCAACACCTTAGCAACCCTATAGCAACCACTCAGAACATAAAACAATATTTACAAGTGGGGAAACTCTGAATTCTTGATTGTTAATCTTTAGTCTAGTCGAGTTTAGCCTCCAACTTTACCTGCCAAACAGTAAAGAAATGATTTATAATGCCTGACTGTGTGTGTATGTGTGTGTGGCTGGAGTTTTTTTGACGACTTCATCAGGAGGAAGGTCTCTGTAAAAAAAATGCTTACTGCCTTGATTTATGAGATGATATTTTTCAGCCTCCTCTTATTCTGATGACTGGACAGTGTAAAAGCAAAAACGCTCTCAAGCGCACAGATAGTCAAGGTAAGAACCGCACTGAATACTCACACATCCAACCCTGAAGTGCCATGATGAGCTACAGGACACAACTGGACAGAGACACACATATTAACACAACACACACCACACAACACACACACACACACACACACACACACACACACACACACACACAAACAGATGAAGAGCTGGCGTCTCATTTAAGAGAAACAGAATCAAAGCACACAAGAACACAAACACAAACACTTCTAGCTGCACAGGCTTGATTTCATGTGCTGTTGTGTCCATCAGGGATCCAAACTAATCAGAAAAAGACAACAAGCATGCAAACGCCCTGAAGCAGGTTCAGGCCAGGGGCATTTATAAAAAAAAGAAAAAAAAAGAGAGTCAGCTTTAAAATGTGCATTTACAGTTAAATTGAGGATATAGGGAAACTTACCTTAGACTCTATATATTGAAAAAATAAAATAAAATAAAATAAAGCTCTCTTCACATTATTATTATTATTATTATTATTATTATTATTAGTTAGGTCAAGAAAGTTTTATTCGCATAGCTCTTTTCACATGGTTTCAAAGCAGCTTTACAGAAAATCATGATTTTAATGTTTATAATCACTTAATACCTTCATTACAGTCATATTTGGCAGATTAGAACTGGGTGATACATAGTAGTTACAATTTTGCAACCATATATATAAACAATCATGGAGTTTGAGATTATTATATAATATATAGCTTTACATGAGTGTACTGCATGTGGATGAAGTTGGATATGCTTATATATCAAAAAATATTGAATATATTCACTAAATTATAGTGTATAGTTATAATTTCACTACATTTTATGTCATTAAATTAATATATTACTATGAATAATACTATTGGACTGCAAAATAGGATATTAAATATATAATTTATATATTGCATAAATTATTTCACTACAAATTTAGGAAAAGATTTGGTGCATGTTGCCATAAACACAATTAAGAACATGACTGTTGTATCTTCAGCATTAGACATTAAACATCTTCTGTGGTCAGTTTTCTCAACTACTGTCATGGAAGTGCAACAGTTCTTTTGGATTGGATTAATTAGTTAAGTGTTAGATAAGCCGCTAACCTATTCATAGCAGTTAACTGAATAATAAACAGACATCTGATATACTGTAAATATGATCGCCTAGACTTGCACTGAGGTTTGATACCGTCATAGTAACATCACAAAAACTCCAGTGTGTGAAGCAGATCAGAGTGTTTCTGACCAGCGACAAAGATCTCAGCCTCTGAAACGCTCCAGAACTGAATCCTGGAGGTTTGACGGGTCAGATGAAATTCTGTGACCTTAAATGCAGACAGATACAAGACGCCTCACAACACTGACACAAAATAAACATCAGATGTGAGAGTGTTGACGGGTTGTGAGGTGTGTGTGACTCTCTCTCTCACACACACACACACACACACACACACACACACAGGCGCTCATTGTAATTCGTGAATTCTATTAGTGCGGCCCTGCAGTGAGCCTGTGCTTAGAGAATAAATAATGCTAATGACGATGATCGCTCACACTGTCACACACACTCTCACCGGCGTCCCTAGGGGCCACGGGCCCCCAACATGCACAGGTGTGTGTGTGTGTGTGTGTGTGTGTGTGAGTGTTTCTGGGAGTCTGACACTCTAATTGCTCCCAACCCTGAAGCTTCCTCTCCAGCCCTGCATCCCTAAAGGCCATCTGAGTTTGATCTGTGTGTGTGTGTGTGTGTGTGTGTGTGTGTGTGTGTGTGTGTGTGTGTGTGTGTTTGTGTGTGTGTGTGTGTTTAGAGCGTCTCAAGTGCTTGTCTTCCTCTCAGCCAACTGTACACTCGATTACTTTGTTTAATGATATAGCGCTTGTAATAAGCTTACATAATCCTGGAGCATCACACAGCAGCCGAGTTTGTCACTCACACACACTGATCTGCAGCAATTGAGTAACATGAAAAAAACCATCAGGTTTGACTGAAAAAAATGCCCCTTTGACATTCAAAAACCAAAGATGGGAGAGAGTTTCTCCTCTCCTCAAAGATCCAGAGTGAGAAACTAATGTGACTGAACACTCAAACATACACATCCCTGTCTCATCTGACACCATAAAGGTGAGCTTTTCTTGTATCTTAAGGTGGTAATATGTACCCTTAATTTAATAATAAGCACCTTTAGGGTTAGATAAAGACTCAGATGTGTGCTTTTTTTTTTTTTTTATAAATTCAGATTTTTTATTCAGCAAGGATGCATCAAATTGTTTGAGCATTTAAGTGACAAAGTAAATGCATTAATAATGGTCTAAATAAAATGCATCAGTTTCTATATATATATATTGTGCAGCACAACTGTTTTCAACATTGATAATAATCAGAAATTGTTCTTGAGCGGCAAATCAGCATATTAGAATGATTTCTGAATATCATGTGACACTGAAGACTTACTTAAGACAATTGCATACATTAATTAATAATAATATGATATAAATATATTTTTATGCATGTGTGTAAGTGTGTGTTTATTGATTCTTTAGCAATATCCATCAAAACAACAATATCAATAGAGCAGAGCTACTCTGAAAGAGACTCAGAGAGAGCGAAAGAGAGAGAGAACAGAAGGAAGCTTCTCTTTTGTCTCAGACCGGTTCTGTCCTTGACGAAGTTTGACAGCGTGTCATCATCAGATTTGTTCTGAGCGTCAGTTTGGACTTCAGGTGAGTCACATCACTGACAGACGGACCAGACAACTGCAACAACAACAACAACCTTCAGATAATCAAATTCAATTTCATTCCCTCACTACATAAAGAGCACGGAAATATCGTTAACTCGCCCGCATCACAAAACCATTGAGAATCTATGAATAATGAAGATTAATAAGCATACAAATCATATTAGATAATTGAATTCAGCGCTGGTGAAAAATGAGACAGAATAAGAATAGTTATTCTTCCACGATTTCCCAAAAGAGCCTTGTCAGAGATTCAATATTATGCCTCATAGATGAAACCATTACAGACGGGCTTCACCAAACAGACACAGACAGAGGGAGGGATTGAAACAAAGAGCAGAATGGAAGGAAAGAGACAGAAACTGACAAATACACACACTCTCTTGTACAAAAGAGCAGCTTATAACACGACGATCCCCCTCATTTCCGGCCTAATGTTATAATGTATTTGCACGCCTTTGAGAAGCGAAAGCCAGGAAGAAAAGAAAGTAGTGACCGTGAATGGCATAGATGAGAAGCTGAAACAATGTGTCTAATCAATATCAGCTCGATCGGGCTCGCGCGCCACCGAAAACACACTCTTAATCCATTATTTTTAACCATATTTGCAGCATTTCTCAAAGTCTAAAGGTGGGAGATGGATGAGTCGACTTGTGAAGTGTAATGTGGTTTGGAGCATCAATGGACAGATGAGCTCTGAATGCAATCAGGTTGCTGATTGCTATAAAAATCTTACCCATCATGCACTGGGGTACATTTGTGTTACACAAATAAGATGAAATACAGGGCTTTGAGTCAATAAATACACAGTCGGAGGAGAGGAGAAAGCTTTAACCCATTAGAACCAAGTGTGCCTCTAGCATCAGCAAACGCAAGTGCAAAAATAATTGTGTTCGAACAGGTTTCCCATTAATCTTCTGACCATGTTTTTCAATGACTCTGGCCGGATTTAATCAGTGATGAGGAAAGTTACTTTTAAAAGAAATGCATTACAATATTGCATTACTCCATACAAAATGTAACTAATTGCGTTACTTGGTTACTTTTTATTATTTTATTTATTTTTCGCCTACTTTTTGTCACCTGAGCTTGGGCTTGCTTATTTGTTTTGTTTTTTAACATGGGGATGTCAGTGAGTATATGGGAAAACAAAGTAACTTGCGTCACGTATTTGAAAAAGTATTGAACTTAAAAGTAATCCATTACTTTACTAGTTACTACTTGAAAAAGTAATCTGATTATGTTACTCGCATTACTTGTAATGTATTACACCCAACGCTGTTTGTAATGCATCCTTCACAAGCTCATTATATGAAATCAAGCTTGTAAATAAAAAATGACAGTTCTGAGCACAAATTCATCTACAACGCTGAACATTAGCAGTGAATCAGTGCAGATGTGACTCCACATTCACTCCAGCGAGATACAGATACAGGTGGAGATTCACTGCACGCACACACACACTGAAATCTCTGCACTGCATGATGGGAGATGTTACTGTCAGAATCCAAACAAAAGACAGTGTTAAAGTATTGATGCAGAGAGAGAGAGAGAGGGAGAGAGAGAGAGAGCAGAGGTCAGACTGGAGAAACGAGGGGCATCACTGACATCTGCTGGCAGACGAGCGCATCACTGCTGCTCAAATACTGGAGAAAACAGAAAAATAATACTGAAAAATACTTGAAATAGAGCTTCAGTTCGTGAAGAAAGAAAAAAACATTTATTTGCTTCATAAAGAAACTGCCAATAAGATTAAGAAATGATCTATCTATTTACCCATCTGTCTATCTATCCATCCGTCATGTCTAGTCTATGTATCTGTCTATTCTCTTACAGTCAGGTAATGATATATTTGGACACTAACACATATTTTCATAATTTTGGCTCTGTTTAATGAAAGAAGAGAATGAAAATGAATCAGTCAAGATGAAATTGAAGTGCAGACTTTTTATACACAGTCCCCCTTTTTTACAAATATAACATAAAATGCTTAGGAATTACAACCATCTTTATACACAGTCCCCCCATTCTTCAGGGCTCAAATGTATCTATCTATTATTGGACAAATAAACAATCATTAATAAAATGTTTGTTTTTAATATTTTGTTGAGAATCCTTTGCTATCTAGCGGTAGGATCCATCCACCCATTCTATCATCCATCCATCCATCCATCCATCCATCCATCCATCCATCCAATTATCCATCCATCCATCCATCCATCCATCCATCCATCCATCTATCTATCTATCTATCTATCTATCTATCTATCATTCCAATTATCTATCCATCCATCCATCCATCCATCTATCATCCATCCATCTATCCATCCATCCATCCAATTATCTATCATCCATCCATCCATCCATCCATCCATCCATCCATCCATCTATCTATCTATCTCCATCTAATCTATCTTTATCCATCCACCATCTATCTATCTATCTATCTATCTATCTATCTATCTATCTATCTATCTATCTATCATCCATCCATCCATCATCCATCCATCTATCCAATTATCTATCCATCCATCCATCCATCTATCTATCTATCTATCTATCTACCTATCTATCCATCCATCCATCCATCCATCCATCCATCATCCATCCATCCATCCATCCATCTATCTATCTATCTA
Source organism: Cyprinus carpio (assembly GCF_018340385.1). Taxonomy (NCBI): domain Eukaryota; kingdom Metazoa; phylum Chordata; class Actinopteri; order Cypriniformes; family Cyprinidae; genus Cyprinus; species Cyprinus carpio. The sequence goes on along the minus strand of NC_056602.1, from coordinate 29,934,682 downwards.
TCTATCCATCAGGAATCAAAGCAAAAGAGCTCAAGTTTTCCACTTCTTACACTAAATGTTGTAACTCGTGATTAATCGTTCATCAGTTGGTTTTGATTGATGAACTCTTTATTAATGAATTTCTTGGAGAAGATAAAGGTGAAGAGCAGCGCTGGCCTCTAATCACCTGAAAGCTCTTGGAACTGCAGGACTGAATGTGTTCAGCGTTGATCGTCAGACCCTGCTCTGTGCGCTCTCCTCTGTCTCTGTTTGAGCTCCTCGATGGCGCCTTCAGCTGACAGGAGAGGCCGGGGAGGTCAGCAGGGACTGAGACTCGGGCCGGTATGATGTCCCTTTCTATGCATCAACAGGAAGTGACCCGTCTCTCGACGGGGCTGCCTGTCGGGCTCTATCATCATGAAGAGCTGAAGCTTAGCGGATACCCTGTAACCAGCCCTCACACACTGGAAGACTCGACTGAGACGCAGAGACAGACAGACACCTGACACCAGAAGTCCTTCACTCTCTTAAAAGGTAATCGTTCAAAATGTAGTGTACTTTGTCAGTTTAGTCTCGGCATTAATATACTTCTAAGACATCGGAAAGCAATAGAGATATTAATTTCTTCCAGTAGAACCGGAGCGCCGCGCAGAGCATCGCCCCAAGGAAGCAAATACTACTGTACTTGTTTACGCTGGACACTTTCACGTTTCATCTTAAGATATGTGTCCTGGACGCACAAAAGAAAAACTAGTGCTGTTCAAACAATTAATACATTCAAAATAAACAGTTATGGTTTACATAATATAATATTATATATGGGGTGTGTGTGGTGTGTGGATTATTAGTATATAACTCTACACAAGAAGATATGTTGTAGAGAAAAATATGTTGGTTATAGATTGTACAGAATGTATATAAATAAGCAATTATAGTGAAAATATAAAATATATTTAAGAGGAAAATATTTGTAACATATATAGTATTGTGTGTATTAAAAGTAATAATTTAACACATTTGTATATTATATAAAAAAATTGATATAATCATAATAAGTTACTTATTATTATATTATTAGATAAACTTATACATTATTCTGACTACGTATATACACTTTTGTGTCATATAACTTATAATATAAAAAATAATAATTATGAATATTTATAGTTAAATATTACATATTTTTACACATCCATGCTGACTATATTATATAATAATAATAACAACATTTATATATTAAGTTCTTTTTCTTTTTTTAAGTTCATTTTTAAATATAATAACAATAATACTACTAATAATAAATGTTGTTATTATTATTATTTAATGCAAAATAAATAATTTGTTTGTATACCATTTAAATTAAACGAAACTTATGGTCCAGTGGATATTCTGATAAACACGAATATAAACAAACACGAATAAATAATATAAATAACAGGAGTATGACTAATACAGCAGCAATCTACAGAAAAGCAGACGTGTGACGTAAGATTTAGTGAATACTTCTAAACTTGCTGGAAATCTCATTGTGAGGAACTGAGAAGGTGAAAATAACGAACAGAGTTGATCTTCTCTCGTTAGAGCCAGTGCACTCTTCAGGAAAAGAGTTCTGCGAGTCTTTCTGCAGACGCGAGGTTAAAGTTTGCACAGTCGTGCTGTCACGTAATGACGGCCTGCAATTGAAACTCGACACAAGAAGAAGCAGAAGTAAAAGCAGTCTGTCGTACTGTACACGCGGCTGAAGACATATTGGAAATATATAATAAGTCCAAATACAACTAAAACAAGTTCCACCTACCTGAGAAGTAGTACATCTACTACAAGCTATGGCCTTCAATATTCACTAAAGAATCATATATGTGTCCCTGCAGCACAGAAGCAGTACATCAGTAGCATTGCGTATATTTGTAGCAATAGACATAAACAATACATTGTATGGGGACACACAATATATATTTACTTCTTTGATGCCAAAAATCATTAGGATATTAAGTAAAGATCATGCTTCCATGATAGATATTTTTAGTAAATTTCCTACCGTCAATATATATATATATCAAAACTAAATTTTGATTATTAGTAATATACATTGCTTAAGAAACTCATTTGAACAACTTTAAAGACGATTTATCAATATTTAGATTTTTTTGCTCCCTCAGATGTCTAGATTTTCTGGGCCAGTTGTATCTCAGAAAATATGCCTCCTAACACACCACACATCAATGGACGAGATTATTCTATCAGCTTTCAATGGAGAGAGAGATGATTTATTCAGCTTCAGATGATGTACATGAATCTCAAGTTTGACGGGCTTTGTGCTCCAGGGTCTAATTTGTCAGATGTTTAGTGTAAAGCACAAATGCATAATTAACAGTCATGCATAAAGTGCATAATAACATAGAAGAAGATCTGTGATCTCGCTAAGCACCTCCTGAGCTCCCCCATAGCGGCGGACTGTGGATGCTTGGATGCTGCTCTTGCAGTTTTTGCACCTCAGAGCAAATTTATTATTGACTAAAGGACACAGAGAGACAAACGTGAGATTTATGGTGAACTCACACACACGATCATCCGCGCACAAACATCCACAGAACTCGAGCTTCTCTGCATGTAATAATGGTCTTTAAAACTTGTGCATCCTGTCGTTTACACGGGTCGGAGCGCTCTTGGTCTCATATCAGACGTCAGTTCGTCGCTTTTCACGAAAAATAGACCTAAATTTAAGAAACGTCCATGCATTGGGAATGCACAGTTTTAATCTAACCAAACTAATACATGTACTTAAACAACTTATTTGTGAAATGCATATTAGGAATAAAACGCAGGTCAGATTCTGCCAAAAAAAAAAAAAAGACAGTTTTTATTAGCTGATTTAGATTCAATAAGTTGTATTTTTCCAAATCATTTAGTTTCTACTGGTTAGAATGTGGAAATACTATTACATTTATTCAACTGAAAAGTATAAAGTAAACAATAAGATCTAAGAATTAATTTCTGAAATTGTTATGGCAACATTTCTTAAAGCCTTACATGTAATGCATTATAAAAGTAGTTTGAATGCATTAACTGTGCCTTGTAACAGCACCCTTATAATGCATGACATAAAAACTCCCATAAAACATTATTACACCTTAAGAAAGAAAAATGTTTTAAACACATAAATGGCAACCCAAAAAAAACAACCTTTTGCATTTTAACTCTGGTTATAATTTTTTTTTTGGAAAAGATATAATGCATTACAACATACATATATACCTTTATAATGCATTACACATAAAGACTAAGTAAAACATTGCAAATGTTATTTCTGAATGTCGTTCAAAATGTCAACAAACTTTTTTTTTTCCTTAGGTTTATGAACGTTAAGGGAACATTTTATTTTATCATTTAGCAAAATGTTACTTTTGAATGTTCTCTGAACATTCTGAAACAAATAGCCAATATTTAAAATTTGCATTTTTTTGTGACCAAATAAGTTTGAATGAATTTTCTATTAAAGTTACTGGAATAACATTTGTTCATAACGTTTGAGATGTCTAGCTGCGGAACAAGTCAGATTCAGTTAGTTAAGATGTATGAGACTGAAACTGATCGGATTTATTGATGATACAAATATGAACTTGATTACTGTGTATTTGAAAACACATTCGGTTTATTACCAGTTCCTCCTGCTGTTTCACTGATGTTTGACTGACAATATGCATCACTTTAAGTTGATTAGCTGAAGTTAAAATGGCTAGAATTAAACTGCTGGTTTCGTCTGGCACACTATTTCTCTGTTTAATACTGTAAAGGCTACAGTTTTGTCCTCTTTGAGCGTGTTTTCGGGGACCGGATTGTCACAGATGTCCAGCGAGTCCTTGTCATCCAGTCTGGAAAACAGCAGAGACGGAGCTGATGGGAAGTTTCATGGATACCAAGACAATATCATGGATTCATGAAAAACACTCTCTGCGTCTCATAGGAAGGGAGTTATTAGGCAGTGACATTATCATGCTCAGCGACTCATCACATCCGCAGGATCACATCAGGCATTTAAGCTCAGCTAGGAGACTTTTTCCAAGACTGGAGAACATTTCAAAACTTCCCTGTATTTGAGTGAAAGCAGGAATCCTGAAAGAAGAGAGAGTGAGGAGAGAGGAGGGTTCACACACAGTCATCATCATTCATCATCCTCACACTCTCTGACTCAACCAAGAAGAGGGAGGCTAAAGAAACACACAAGCCACTGTTAAAAGACCTCTAAAACAATACATTGCTATTTTTACTATAATATTTAAAAAATAATAAAATAATAAATAAATAAAGATGAGAAACAATTTAAATATGTCAGCTCCTAAACCATTTTTGGAAAGCGGGAAATCTAAAAAAAACCTTTTGTGAGATACAATACTGAAATAAAAAATTAAACTCAATCCTACTTAAGAAGTTCTTAAGAGAAACAAAAAAGTGGGCATGATACGGAGTCCATTCAGCATTACGCTTATGCATCAGGAGACTTCTTAATCAGCAAGAATAAAAATGATGGCAAACTCATTGTTCTTTTACAAAAATAGCAAAAAAACACAATCGCAAACTCTTCAGTTGAATTCAGAAGAATCTGAGATGAAGTTCAAACCGCTGTGATTGTGTGGATTTCATTATACATCCGACATAAGCATATTAATGAATTATTTCTAATTAATCATCAAAGTTTTAGTGTGTGTGTGAGAGATTAGTTTTTGTTTGTGTAACTTAAATTGTTTGTATAAAGCACTGCCTCATCTCATTTTATCATTTTAAAACTTAATTAGTAAACTAAAAAAAAAAACATTTTGTTTAGCTCTACTTTAATAGAATCTAGAATTTGTCAGTCTATTTGTGGAAAGTGGCTAGGAATTGTGGATACTTTTATATTTACAATTTAGTCATTGTAGCAGAGTTCTTTTATACCAAAGCGATTTAGCAATCAAAATCAACAAAAGAGGCAATGATATACAAGTGCTAGACAGCAAGTCTCAGCTAGCTTAAGCGGCAGTAGCATCATAGCAGCGGGTTTTTTTTATTTTTTAATTATATAATAGAAAAGAATAACTGATAGAAGGCCATAGAAAATACAGCACGCTAGATGCATTTCTTTTTTTGCTTTTTGGTTGGTTGTATAATAAATAAAAAGAAAACAGATGTGAATACAAAAAAAGAGAGAAAGCTAATAGTTATTATTATTAGTTATTATAATTTAAGAAAACAATGCAGGTGAAATGAACAGAGTATAAGTCTAAAAAGGAGGAAGGTTTTTTTTTTTTTTTTGATGGATTATATAAGCCATCTGCCTGTCTCCGAGGGGATTCCTTCTCTTACAGCTTAAATATATTTCAAACATTTCACCCAATCACATGAACGTCTTGTTTTTGCACGTGCATCAAGGTTGTAATACTGCACTGTTTGTAATAGCCAAAGAAAAAAGAAAACTACAAGCAACTAATTGCATCATGTGCCTAAAATGTTCGGTTAATTATTCCATAGATGGTAATATATATGGAATAATGCTTGCTTTTTTTTAATATTCATCAAGGATGCATTAAATTGATCAAAAGGTGCCAGTAAAGACATTTATAATGGTACAAAAGTTTAAAAAGTATTTGTTTTTGAACTTTCTCTTCATCTGTGAATCCTGAAAAAATGAATCATCAGTTTCTCAAAAATAAAAACCCCCCAAAAAAAATATGATATTAATATATATATTGTCCAGCACAACTGTGTTCAACATTGATAATAATCAGAAATGTTGGTCTTGAGCAGCAAATCATCATATTAGAAATGATTTCTGAAGATCATGTGACACTGAAGACTGGAGTAATGATGCTGAAAATACAGATGCACATCAGCAGAAATAAATTACATGTTTAAACATATTACAATCCTCAGAAACACACCAGTTCTATAGCAACACTCAAGTTGCAACCTGGCATGTGCACACTCAATGACATCATCACTACATAAACTCACCTCTACGTATTATACTGCCCCGTCCCAAGTATTTATAAAATAATAATATGTACAGAGGCTGCTACCCATTTCGCATTAATGATTATGATTTTTATTATGAATGTCCTGAAAAATCCAGCTTCTAACCTGTAATTATGAGTGTGACCAATGCATTAAGTATAGTACATAAGATAATAATATTATGTAACCATTATTAAATAAGTAGAATTACATCATTTCGGAAAGAAAAGTTCAAAATGTTAGGATCGGGCCTCCATTTATAAAGATATGACATTTTAAATATAAATTTACAATAATTTCGCCGGAATGTTATGCATCTGGTAACCACTTTAAGATCAGCATATGATATATGAACTACCAATGTTAATTTATAAAGCATTTTAACTTTATTTAATAACTTAATTTCAGCACATATGTTAATAAAATCAAAGGATGCATTAAACAAACATAAACTAACAATGAACAACTGTATTATTTTATTAACTAAAGATAAATACTGTAACAAATGTAATGCTCATTGCTAGCTAATGCATTAAATATTGAAACATTTGACTATTTCTCTTTACATTTTGACAAACAATGTTGGACTATTTTAATTACTGGTGTATTTGGTGAACACAAGAATATTTTCACGCCAGTTTTTAACTTCTGACACAGTGTGAAAGAGGATCATATGTCCGTTATATAAAGGAATAACATGAATAAAGAAAGTACACGAGTCACGATGCAGGAGTTTTTGAGTTATCTTTTATATTTTTAAAAACAAACAAAAAATAACAGATTAAATGGAATTTACAGTAGACATTCGCAATCATTGTGCACTTTTAAATACCTCGGATACTTTCTGCAGAGCTGTCGAGAAGAAGAAGAAGAGGAGCGAGACAAAGAGAAGAAAGAAAGAAGAGGAGAGGAGGGCGGCGCGAGAGACGGAGAGCAAAGGAGGCTTCAAACTGATCCACGGGAAAAGAATCACTGAATATATATGATTATTTCTTTATAATCCTTACATCACTTATATAAATATACTGAACCGAGAAAAGAAGATCATCTGAGAGAGAGAGATAGAGAGAGAGAGGCGAAAATAAACAGCGCGTACAGAAGTTCCACACAGCGTTAAGGCGAAACAGAAAGCAAGAAACACTAGACAGTGAAAGAGGAAGAAATCCAAAGTGAACGTCGCGAGAGAGAGAGAAGATGATGAGAGAGAAAGAGCTGAGAGGAAGAAGAGACAGACGGAGACGGACGTCGAGGCTTTGACGGCGCGTTAAAGACACAGTTCGATTAAACCTGCCGTTCTTTTGCAGCGCTTCCAAACCTGCTCGACTTCTGAACATCTCCCGCTTTATCTGTCCATATAAAGAGAAGAAATGCTCCACAAATGAGAATAAAGTACCATAAAATGAGTTTCTGATTATATTCTCCTCAAGTCCTGGTGAGGCTGGAAAACAGCATCTTGATCAAATGACGTCAAACATCAACGTTTTGCTCATATGGATCTTCTTCTAATCTTTTCACAAAATCTTCAAAGCTCTCAGTTTGTGCTCAAAAGACGTCAAACAGGTTTGGAACGACATGAAGGCGAATAAATGAATGCATTTTGATGTCAGCATTTCTTTCTTCAAAAGCAGCATGGTGTGAAAAACGCTTTTTGTTCCCATTGACTTTCTATTGTATTTCCATGTACTGTACTGTACTGTAATTCAAGTCAATGGGACTGGTTCGACTCCAAACATTCTTCAAAATATCTTCCATATTCTACAGAAGAAAAACGTCTTACGGTTCGGAACGACGTGAATGAGAGTAAATGATGACAATTTTATTTTGGGGCAAACTATCCCCTTCAAAGAGAGCATTATTCACTGATCTTCATGTTGTTCCACACCTGTATGAATTTCTTTTTTTTGCAGAAATAAAAACAATAATAAGCAGCATAAAACAGCTGGCGATGAAACCCCCGTTGGTCATCAAAACATTTTGGTACCCACTGGGACTTCCATATTCAATATTTTCATGTCGATATTTTCACGAAGTCGATAGAAACTATACTTGGTTACCAACGTTCTTCGAAATATCTGCTTGCATGTTCCCACAGAAGAAAGAAAGACCATGAAGGCGAGTAAATAACGAAAAGTTTTGGCACGCATTGACTTCCACAGTATTTTTCATGAAGTCAACAGAAACTGAAAATGCCTTCGTAACGTTCTTTAAAATATCTGCTCGCGCCTTGTTCCACAGAAGAGAATAAATCATACAGGTTTGGAACACTATGAAAGTGAGTAAATGATTTATATTTTCCTCGGAACTGTCCCTTTAAGATGCCCGCTTGTGTTTAGGAGTGTGCGTGCGCGTCGCGTCGTACGATACACACAAACGCAACGCTTCTGTGTCATATGTGCTCTTCTGTTAATGATACAAAACAATAAAAAAAGATCCCTAAGGATGATCTCTTCCCCTTCGACGTCTTCGACTTCCCCTCTCTCTCTCTCCCGACTCACTGCGAGCTCGCTCGCTCCAGCACGCGCAAGTCGTAGTTCTTTTTGGTGGCGCGCAGTTTGAACAAACTCCCGCCGCAGTTGTTGAGTTTGAAGGAGGCGCTCTGAGCCGCCATGGTGTTGGGGAACACGGCCACCACGGTGTAGAGGTGAGCGGGGTCGCTGGCGTCTCCCCGTCCGCCGCCGGGGCCCCGGGGACACTGAGGGTCCTTCAGCCACTGGATCTTGGCGCCGCAGAGCGAGAGCTGGTTGAAGAGCTTCTCAGCCTCCGGGCGGGAAATGCCCTCAGGGAGGTCCGTGACCTCCAGCACACGACTCACCACTAGAGGGAGACACACAGAGAACACACGCGTGTTAAAGGGATAGTTCACCCAAAAATGAAAATGACCCCATGTTTTACTCACCCTCAAGTCATCCTAGATGACGTTCTTCTTTCAGACGAATCTGTTCAACAGTCCAAAAGACGTCAAGTAAAGTGCATGCATCCATAATAAAACATGCTCCAATAAAGGTGAATAAAGGCCTCCTGCAGTGAATCATGGATATTTTTCTTACAAACACACATTGATTCACTGCAGAGGGCGCCAGTCTTTATTCACGCCCCGGAGCCGTGTGAGGCATGTTTTAATATGCACTTGTGTGTGCACTTTATTTGACGTCTTGTGGACTGTTGAAAAAAACACACGCTTACTGCCATTATAAAATTTGGATAATTTTAAATATAACTCTGATTGGATTCGTCTGGAAGAAGAAAGCCATATACACCTAGGATGCTTTGAGGGTGAGTAAAATATGGGCTAATTTTCATTTTTGGGTGAACTTTCCCTTTAAAACCACAGCCGATGACGTCTACTGAGGCTAGGGCTGGGCAATATGATGAAAAAATAAAATATAGATTTTTCGGAACATTTGACCGATTCTCAATTTTTATACAATTTTTAACAAGTCAACTTGAAACTGTAACTACAACATGATTAAAGTAACTTTTTCTTTATTAACCCTCTAGTTAAAGAAAATTCTATTCCAAGTGCAGCACACATGAAGTTGTAAATCACTTGTAAATATCTTTGCAGAAAAGACGCATGGACTACAACTACATCTTGTACAAACGTGTCATACATATGAGGAAAATGCTTTAAAAAATCTCAAAAGTCAAGGTAATTAAATTTCAAAATGACTGAAGGTATCACATAAGTAGACAAGTATAAACAGCAGCAGACTTGATTCGACTTGTGATGCAAACATTAAAACATCAGACATACAGGAACAGTTCTTTACAGGTTTTTGATTCGACTTTATTCCATAGTCAAACCATACTGATATAAAAAAAAAACACAAATAATAAAACCATACCTAAATAAAAATAAACACACAAATAAAAAAACATATAAAATATACCCAAGTTAAAAAGTGAACAGAAATAAAATGTATTACATTTCTTTCTATATCAACATCATACAATGCTTTAAACGTTTCCCAAGTTTCCCAAACTGGGCTTAACATAAGCTCTGTAGTGGGTTTGTGAGTTGATAAGAAGCTAACAATCAACTAAATCATGAAAAGTAAAATACAAATAAATTATTTTAATACTTGAACACTAAAAATATATATATATACACATTTCATTTGTTTATGTGCCTACAGTCAAAGCTAAATGCAATGTAGGAAATGTATGATTTTGAGAGGAAAATGTAAAATAGAAAAAAAAAATAAAAGAATTTGGGAGAATTAATAAAGTCTGAATAATTTACTGCCATTGTGTTAATAATTTATAATCATGCAATACATAAAAAAAGTAACTGTAATCTGATTCTGAGCATTTTAATGAATCATCACCAGAGATATTTTTATGGTAAATAGGGTCTGTTTTCACGTCACACTGACTGTATATGAGCAGAAGGACTCGGTCAGGGGTTTGTGTTGGTTTCTTACCCACGTCAGTAGTCCCGAGGTCTGTAGAGGCAGATTTGAGCGTTTGTCTTTTCCCCCGCGCTCCGTGCTTCATCACTCCCTGACTCTGAGAAACACACAGACACACTGTCAACAACTACAGACGGAGAGATGCAGATACATGAGGAATGATGGACCAGACACAGATCAGTGTTCTTGCACATAGAATTAACTAGGACTCATTTAAAATAAAAAAAAAAAAAAAAAAAAAAATCCACTCATTCTTGTTCGCTTAATCACACTTTATGAATTGATTTTATAACCTTAGTGAATGGAATACTACAAAAAAAAAAAAAAAAAATTCTAGTCTGATCCTGTATTTTTATTTATTTATTTATTTTTTGAAGGAAACCGTAAAATAAAGTAAAAGGGGGAAAAATATGCTAAAACTTTTACTCTCATACATGCATGTTAAAGTACTTACATGGTGTTTAACAGTGAGTTCTGTGTGTGTTGTTAAATGTCAATGCTGACACAATGTGTGAAAATCTGAGATTTAAAATCCAATTTAAACCAAGAAATAAGCAAGATTAAAGGGGGAAATTTTTGATTTTTTTTCAGCTACATTTTTTAGTCATTTTATAAAATATAATTTAATGAAGATCTAATTTTAATTGAATTTAAATTAAATTTGTAACAATATAACAATTGAAAATAAGATGTTTTGCATAAAATTATTCACTAAAAAGATATAAATCCATGACAAAACTGTTGGTAGTTCTGTTGACTGGCAGTTTCTAAAAGATGTCAATAATGTACATGCATTGCTCTCTAAAAACTAACAATAGAAACTAACTGCTTTTTTGAAGAAACGTCTTCTCCCACACACACACTCACTCACACACATGCACGCTCACGCACACTCACACACACGCGCACGCATGCACATGCACACACACACACACAACACTCATGCACTCACACGCGCACGCATGCACGCACACACGCGCACTCACACGCGCACACCGCATGCACACACGCACACTCACGCACTCACACACGCGCACGCATGCACACGCACGCACACACACTCACGCACTCACACGGCGCGCACACACACACACGCACACTCATGCACTCACACGCGCACACACACACACGCACACTCATGCACTCACACGCGCACGCACACACACACTCATGCACTCACACGCGCACGCATGCACGCACACACACGCACTCACACGCGCACGCATGCACACACGCACACTCACGCACTCACACACGCGCACGCATGCACACGCACGCACACACACTCACGCACTCACACGCGCACACACACACACGCACACTCACGCACTCACACGCGCACACACACACACGCACACTCATGCACTCACACGCGCACGCACACACACACTCACACACACACACGCGCACGCATGCACGCACACACACGCACTCACACGCGCACGCATGCACACACGCACACTCACGCACTCACACACGCACACTCATGCGCACACACACACGCACGCGCACTCGCACACACACACACGCACACTCATGCACTCACACGCGCACACACACACACACACACACACACAGGCTGTACCTGATGGGAGCTGTAGGAGGACTGGTTGTGGTTGTGCATGATGGGAGGAGGACACAGACTGTACTGCAACGGCTGCCCCAGTAAAGAGTAGCGTCCATCTGCTGACACACACACACACACACACACACACACACACTCTGAGCGGCTCACAGTGACCGTACACAGGCAGGGTCACCGCGGGTCCAGAGCTCATCATGATGTCATGAGTGAGTTTGAAGACTAGATACAAGCTTATTCTGAACCACAAGATCAGGAAAACAATCCAACACTGAATCCTGTCCAGGTGACTCTCAAACAGCAAAGCTTCCTAATGCTGTACTTCAAGCAGGACAGATTCACACCTGATAACATTCAGTATAACTACTATTAATAAGACACATAAATATGTACTGTATATATATATATATATATATATATATATATACATAGACGAGAGCCAACAATGATTTTGTCAGAGCTATGAATAAAGTATAAGAATTAAAGAATTCACATTTCCTAATTTTATTTGTATTATCTTATTATTTTAGGGGGTAGAATAAGTATGTTTTGGGCTAAATTAATTATTTAAGCCTAATATCCGCATGAGTCGCAAATGGTTCTCAACATGAGAGAACTCTCTTTTTGCTACTTTCCCACTTTAGCAAGTAAACAAATATATATATTTTTTTTATAAACCTGCTAATAAAAATGTGGTTGAGTCTGTGAGTGAGTGTGTGTGTTAGTGTGTGTGTTTGTGAGTGTGTGTGTGTGTGTGTGTGTGTGCGTGTACCTTGTGCTGGCCCGCCGGGCCGAGGAAACTGTGAGATGAGAGGCAGCGGGCCGAGACCCGGACACACGGTGTTCACGCTGCCAGACGGAGAGGGAGCCGGAGACTGTGTGGGAGACGCCAGCGGACTGCTGAGCTGAGTGCTGACCTACACACACACACACACACACGATGAGTCTGATGATGGAGCAAACGCATTTGCAGTGTACCATTTAGGCATGTCAAAAAAAAAAATGTGAATTTCAAATATTCGTCGAACTTAACCCTCTGAAGTCGATTAAACGCGTATACGCGTTTTGGGGTATTTTCTCCTGATAACCCCGAAAAGAACTTAAATTACACTTTCAGTTTTGATCGTACAGATAAGTGCAATACATCAATCGAATCTGTAAAGGGTCTACTTTTTTTTTGTATACAGACATAATAAAAACAAAACTTTGTGCACTTATAAAATAAAGATAACAAACAAGGAGTGCTATCTGCAGCCTTTGTCTGCGCTGATCTTCAGATACAAATGCGTCATTAAAAATGAACTGTAAACTCCGTGAATACTCAACGAAGAGACATGAGAGAGATATCTATAGAAAGCCTGACATGTCTACTTTTAAACTAAACGAGAGTGCTGCCGAAAACAAATATTCTGTGATAAAAGTAATCGATACGAAAACAACGCGATGTCCGTTTTTCACGTCTCCCTTCATTATCTTCTAATGCGACCACGCCCTCGCGCCGAGCGCGCTTTTGAGATTCAAAATGTTTCACTGAAGCGCGCGGCTTTTGAATACGCCCCACACAACAGAAGACAACGCAGCAAGATTGTTCTTCAAGTTTTTTTAATTTTACTGTTTGCTTCGCGATGAGAGGAATAAGACATAATTCACCCCAAAAAGATGTGATGTGGTTGAGGATTTGAGATTTGGATTTCCTCAGAAAAAAGAATGAAGCACTTTATTCAGCAGAGTTCATAAACATGAGTAAGTCTCTTTTTATTTATTTATATACTTGTACTAGTTTTCACATAACGTGTAAACATTTTACTAGTTAGACTTTTTCCAAAGACTTTTTCCAAACTATAATTCCTGACTAAATGTATAATCAAGTGAAATATTATGAAGTTTCAATAACACAATACACTACTATACCATTCAAAAGCTTGATGTAAATAATATAAATGTAACAATAAATGTAACTGTAACAAATGTAACAATCATTGCTGTTCTTGCAATTTATCCCCCTAAAAAACCTGAAAAAATATTCTCAGCTCTTTTCAACATTATATAATAATAATATAATAATAATAATAATAATAATGATAATAATAACAATAAATGTTTTTTTGTAGAAAATAAGATTGTTAAAAGGATTTCTGAAGGATTGTGTGACTGGAGTAATGATGCAAAAAAATTCAGTTTGAAAGTCAGCTTTGATTTTTCCTAATAAACTGTTTAACTGCACTCACAAGTGAATATTAAATTATGTTGTGGGATAATTAAATATATTCTAAATAAACTACAAACATAAAATTATATAGATTTATTTTTGTCCTCACATTCTTTCTTGTAACTCATCCCTCTCAGTGACACAGCTGACTGAATGGCTCATTATGCAGCTCATTATGCAGGCCTTTGTCTTCTCAGGTGTGAATTTCATGATAGTTGACGCCTACTCGCATATGACTTTTACTAACAAAAAGTGTTTTAGATAAATTTAAATCAATATATTGTTTTCTGTAAGTGAGTAAACAAGATGAATTTCTTGGCTACAAGCTCCAGTTCTCAAAATTCCTGGGAACCAATTTTCTGTATGCGTTTTATTGCCTTATTCAAGTGATTTAACATTTTTAGTTTTTCACTAACCACGCATAACATTTTTTTTCTCAAAAACACAAATCATGTACATTCATGCTGCTCACATATTATTATAGCCTAGTTTGTGTGCTGATTACAGTGAGATTAGACTTTAGCCATTTAGATATTTATAAGAAACTGAAAAAAAGCACAAATGTCAGGGCATGACAAAACTTCTCCAGGCCCCAAAAATACCCTTAGACTCCACATTTTTAAAATATAAATCCGCATTTGAATTTTAGGTGTGCGTCCGGCAGCTTTCTCAGTGGTGCACAAGATGTAAGTGTCGTTGCATTTTAATGCTTTTTTTAACTTATATCCAGTTGAAGCTACTGGATGCGGCACTGCTCCATTGTTCATTCAAAATATTGTGGAAAAAGGGAACATCAGTGTGGAGAAGATGTTGTTTACATCAAAACTGAAACCAAGCCGTTCACACAGAACACGTATCTATCACATTTTCTAGAGGGACATCTATCAATGCTCCACTCGCGTCTCACACAAAAGAGCCGCATGTTTAGAAAACCATGTAAAAATTTATGCAAGTTCAACTTTTAAAAAACACGTCTCGAGACTTTATGCCGCTTTCTCCCTTCCCAATGCATCTCAGGTTTTTAAATAAAGAAAATACTCTTTGTGATCGTTTTCAGTGCTTTGTATTAAACTAACATACATGATGCTGTTTTGTTTGTAATTGTTTAAGCAACCTAATTATATATGGTTTATAAACATTATTTTAAACACTTTTTTGCAAAGATAGTCATGTTATGTTATTGTTTTGAGGAAATGTGCATTAGTAATATTTCGCTCGATGCGCCCTCTTGTGGCCTCAAGAGAGAAGCCAAGAGATTCTGAATGTAGTTTTCCAGCCCTTCTGACAGCCCTAGCGCCGTTACCTGCGTCTCGGGTTTGCTGGGTCTCTGCTCCATGCTGTAGTACTTGCAGGGGTTCCACTGCACCAGCGGAGGATTCTGGGTCGGCTGCGGTCCGTTCGGGACACTGAGCTGCATCACCATCACACCAGGACCAGGAGGAGGAACCCCTACAACACATCCACACCAACGGGTCACACACTCCCAATACAACGTCAACTAGACCGAGAGAGATGATGACTAATGCAGCCTACTGCTCAGTGAGTTAAATACTGCAGATATTTACTGATGCATGATGGGTAAATCATGAGTAAATTGTATTTTATATAACTGTTTACATATATATTTATATATATATTTTATTTTTTTTTTATTTATTTTTTTCCCAGCGGTAGTTAACAGAGCAGGGCTGTAGCTGCTGTGGGTTGTGTTTGTGGTGTACCTGAATACTGCTGCTGCATTGGCTGTGGGCTGCAGGGAGAGGCAGACTGGGTCATCTGGTACTGGTCTGAACTGGGCGGCTGCAGGTAACCCACAGATGGACTGAAACACACACAAAAGCACACGGTTAAACAAAATTTAGCACAAAAAACAACAACACAGCATCAAACATAAATTTGCACTTGTCGC